>NC_051420.1:33972785-33982785 GCF_015228065.2 Penaeus monodon | reverse complement strand
TTTTTCTTTTTTCTTTATGTTTTCTGTTTACAGGCTGCGTTCATCCCACGAAGAGGACGAAGACCGTCCCTGGGTTTTTTCCCCTGGTTTCCCCACCGGTCCCTTGGCAGCTGTGGGTTCAAGCGTGGGTCCTAGGTGGATTGTTCAAGTCGTTCTATCCAACTTGTCTCGGGCATTCCTCTGGAATTCATTTTAAGGTGTCAACTCTGCACACGGATAGGCCAACCGGCCAACCCGGGCCATGGGAGTCTGGAGGACGTGTCTTTGCCCATCGGTTGCTTGGTTTTTAAGGACTGGTGACGGTTGTCGGGTTCTTCTAACTCAGTCTGTTCCCCGAATCCAAAATGTTATATTTCTGGTCACCTAGGCTAAGGCTATCATGGATAGTTTCCATTCACGCTGTGCAACTACACAGTAGCTCCATTCATGGTGTTGTTCAGAGCCCAGGTGTAAGGTCATCAAATGGCAGGATGTACAGGATGTATTAGTCTGCACTTTGTTTCTGACTTCATGCTTGCCTTTCTGCTTCTCCATGATGTATATACTTTGCCGAGGGGCTGCCCCATTCCCGCGCAAGGGTCGCTAAGTTCTGGGAAACAGGCCCCTCACGCCGATACTTTCTTGCCGAGGTAAAACGTTAGCTATAGTCTTTTCCGACTGTTATTGTTATTCGACGGGGATTGCAGATTTTGTGACGTGGTCGTGAAAACATCACCCTTCGTCTTTTACCAGGTGATAGTTAGGACCAACTGGAGCGCTGGGTGTCCTGTATGTCGTGGGGAGTAGTTCTCCTGTTCCTATGATGTCTAGTTGCTATCATAATATCATCGGTAGTAAGGGACGCTCACCAAGATGGTCAATCCCTCTGGTCTTCCCACGTTAATCTGTTGGATGACCTGGCCATGCAAGGCTGACGTGAATATTGAAACGTGTGTGATATGTTGGTCGCTCTGTGACTCGCTCCTCTCTGGCAGCGCGATCTATCACGTCTCGTGTTGAAACTTAGGCGGTAGCCATTTGCTCATCGAATAGGTCACTTATCAGGCGGATGTATGATGGGCCGGGAACCTCGAGGTTTATAGGCGCCGTGAAAGCGGCGAGGGGCCAAATAGGAAGGGATATTTACTCGTTCGCCTTTCCCTTTTAGCTTGTCGGTGACAAATTGAAGTGGGTTCGAGGTCGAAAATCCTTGACCCTGAAACCGGCCTGCTCCCTGGCTGTTGGTGAGCCAGTGTACACGAGATTAAAACGAGGGATTTACACGAGAGAAGGTCTTGTATATTCTTGACCGGTAGAAGGCTGATGGGCCTGATTTCGTTCTTTGATTCGGCGGCCTATCTTCTTCGTTTTTTTTTTTTTGTCAGATGGTGGTACTTTGCCCTCACCGCAGACATCTGTTTTGAATTAGCTTGGTGAGCAACTTGACGATAGGTCAGACCCGCAGTGCTGGATTTCGGCGGCGACTGATTGTCTCGCCGGGGGGCTTGCCGGACCGCTCTGTCTGATAGCGCCTCTTGCTCTGCTTTTTTTTCCCGCTTTTGACGGCATATCTCCACTCTGAATTTGTTAGATTATCTTGGCGGGGAGGTTGTTCGCGTCTTTGCTGAGGGGGCTGAGTATTGTGATGGGTCTTGGTCTTCTGGTGCTACAGAGCCTGGCTAGAAATGTTCGCACCGTTTGATCATTTTGTTGAGGTCGTCGATAAAACTGCCTTCTTCGTCTTTGAGGGCGATGATGTTATTCCAGGCCAGGCACTGCTTCCTTTTGATGAATGTGGGACCCCTGCTTTGTTCCAGGGCCTCAAGATGTTTCTCATCATGTTTTGTAACTTCTTTCCTCATGCAATGTCTTATAGCTTTGCAGACCTCAGCGTATTCAATGTCGGCACATTTGTTCCTCCTCGTTTCATCTGTCGTCGCATTTCCCTGAGCTGCTTTGTTTCCGTGGACAGCTTGTGTGGTTTGGGCGGTTTGCTTTGCCCAGCTGTCTCCACTGCTGTATCCAAGATGGCGGTCATGAGGTTGCTCAAGTGAAGGTTTAGGTCATCTTATGTTTCTCGATCTCGAAATCCGTTCAATATGTCATCTGAAATTCTTCGGTCTTGGACGATAGGCATTCAGGACGTTTTTTTTCGGGCCGCTTAAGTTAGCTTTGCCCTCCTCCAGTCTGGTATGGTGACATAGATCGCTCGCAAAGCAATAGTCGCTGCCCGTATTGAACGAGTTCAGGACTGATACTTCTGTGAAGATGCGTGGCCTGTTGTGAGAATGTAATCGATCTCATTCTTTGTGGTGCTGTTAGGTGAGATCCAGGCCCAGCGCCTACTGGGAGATCCAGGCCCAGCGCCTAATGGTGTTATTGAAGGAGGTTCCATATATTCAAATGTGTCTTTCGGCTTCACCCATGAGATCTCTAATGGGCCTTCACATTGCTGATGAGGGTGTCTAGTCTTCGTGGTCGTCTTTTACTGTGTCTCATCGCATGGCTTGTTGTTGGTAAATATGCCTGGATAAGCGCGTTAATTTGATCGTGATCTTGATCGTTAATTGTGCCGCTCGGTCTGGGACATATTCTTGAAGCAGGGACATTTATGGAGATGTAACCAATTAACTGGACTCCACTGTTGCAAGTGTTGCCGCTCCTTTACAGCACATGGTGTGCCGATTTTACTGAGGGTGATGCATCCTTCTCCCTTCTTGCCTGCTTCACAGATGATAATGT
Source organism: Penaeus monodon (assembly GCF_015228065.2). Taxonomy (NCBI): domain Eukaryota; kingdom Metazoa; phylum Arthropoda; class Malacostraca; order Decapoda; family Penaeidae; genus Penaeus; species Penaeus monodon. The sequence goes on along the minus strand of NC_051420.1, from coordinate 33,980,064 downwards.
CGAACTTGACCCTGCCTACCTCATCCTCGAACTCCAGGATCCTACCGTCCGAGTAGAACGATCTTGCATCCCAGGTGCACATTTTCATGTTTCAGTGGCAGCTGGTTTTAACCCACTGATTCTTAGCCCCCTCTGCTCCGTTCACTGCCCACCCGTTGCCATAGGTGGGTGCTCCGGAGCTGCTTTGGACTGAGGCTCTTGATCCGTTAGGTCAGTACCAAGCTTTGCGTACGCGCCACGCTGTTGTGGTTGGCGAGGGTTTTTATTTAGGGGCGTTCCTTCCCTTACATGGAGGCCGTTTGTCCTTTTTTGAGCTCATCCACCCTTTTTCAGGTTTTGTTTCCTGTCCTGTAGGAGTCCATGCACCCTCCTCATCAGCCAAGCTAGGTAGGAGATTCGGTAACGCCGACAGCCACATGAACAAGTAGTCTGGTTTACATCGGTAAAAGTAGCGGTTACGAATGACCTGCCATGTAAATATTAATATGTATGTATGTATATAATATATTTATACATATATTATTATATATATAATATATATATTATATATATATATATATAATATATATAGATGCTATATATATATATATAATATATATAATAATTATAATATATTTTGTTTTTTTTTTTTTTTTTTTTTTTTTTTTTGTTTTGTTTTTTAACGGTAGGTTCATGTTGAGCCGCCAGTGGTAACAGCATGATACTTTAATTGTAGTTTCATGTGTGATGCTCGTGGAGTGACGTACGTGGTAGGGTCCCCAGTTCCTTTCCGCGGAGAGGCCGGTTGCTACCTTTTTAGGTAATCATTCTCTCTATTTATCCGGGCTGGGACCAAGGCACTGACTTTTGGGCTGGTTTGCCACTCAGTGGCTAGGTAGGCAATCGAGGTGAAGCTCCTTAGCCCAAGGAAACCAACGCGCCGGCCGGTGACTCGACCCTCGAACTCAGATTGCCGTCGTGACAGTCTTGAGTCCGATGCTCTAACTACTCGGCCACAGCGGCCTGATATAATATAATATATATATATATATATAATATATAATACTATAGAGACTATATATATATAGATAATAATATATAGATATACCACACACACACACAACACACACACAACACCACACACACACACAGATATACCCCTACTAAATATATAGAACATAATATAGATATATAGTATATATATATATATATCTATATATATATAATATCTATAAATATATATATATATATATAATAACATATATAATATATATATATATATATATATATAATATATATATATATATATATATATATTATATATAATATATATATATACACGCACCTTATAAGCATTACATATATAAATACATATATTTACATAGGTAGATAGATAGATATATAGCTAGATAGATAGACAGATCGATTTTATTAAAAAAAACATTATTCAAAACCTGATCTGCTGGCCTTGCAGTATAAATATATCTATGTAAACTGATGCAGGACACAAGACTTGGGGAACTAACATGAAAATGAAAAACAGGCGCACCAACACGGGACTATGCGCACTTGTATATTTCATTATCACTGTGCCTGTGTTTCGTTTAATTGTTCGGCGTTTATATCAATATGGACCCTTATTTTATTTGTCCCAAGGGCCTGTGCATGTATTGCTAGTTAATTCGTAGAAATAAGAGATATATGTATATGAAAATTAAATAGCAGGTCACGAAGCCCGATTAAAACGGAAAATATACACAATTTATAATTTCATTAAGAATAAAAATTAAGTTGAGCTGAGATTCATAATCTTCAGAGTATATGTAGTGGACACAAATAATTCACTCTAAGTAGAAATTATATAAATGATAACAATAATGATGGTGATGATGATGATGATTTTGATCAAGAAGATCATGATGATGATGAATATCCTGATGATCATGATAATAATAATAATAATAATAATAATAATAATAATAATAATAATGATAATAATGATACTAACAATAATAATAATGATGATGATAATGATAATTATACTGATGATGGTGATGATGATGATGGTAATAATAATAATGCTAATAATAATAATAATAATGATACTAATAACTAATGATAATAACTAATAAGTAATAATGATAATTATAATGATAACAGTAATACTACTACAAATGATAATACGTATAAGGGTAGCAATAATAATAAAAGTAGCAGTAATAATAATAATAATGATAATAATAATGATAATAAGGATATTACTACCAAAAATAAAGACAATGATTGACAACGATGATAACTGTAGTAATAATGATACTGATAATGATAATAATGATAAAGATAATTCTTATAATAATTGTCATAATAAGAGCAATATGAATAATAATATTACTATTATTGATAGTAATAATAACAAAGAGCATGATAAAAATAATAAGAATGTTAGTAAAAACGATGATGAAAGTAATGATAGCAATAATATTAATAATGAAAATAACAATCACACAAATAATAATAATAATAATAATAATACAAAATCAATAGATGGAACCAGAACACGCTTTTAATACCCCCACCCTCCCAGCCTCCTTCTCCAATGATATGTAGCAAACTCATAAGTCTTTCCCAACCGGGTGTCTTGCCCTGAGGACGTGACTCCAAAGGCCCCTCCCCCCCCATATTCGTTTCTTTGTTGCGAAACTACCTTTTCCTTCCAGCCATCTGTTAAGAAGGAAGGACGGAAGGCACTGGGAGAAGGAGAGAGAGAGAGAACGAGAGAGGAAGAGAGATGGAGACGGAGAGCCGAGGAGAGAGAGAGAGAGAGAGAGAGAGAGGGAAAGAAGGAAAGAGGGAGAGGAGGGAGGGAGGAAGGGAGAGAGGGGAAGGATGGAGAAGGGGGGAGAGGTAGATAGATAGAGAGAGAGAGAGAGAGAGAGAGAGAATGATAGATAGAGATAGATAGATAGATAGATAGATAGATAGAGAGAGAGAGAGAGAGAGAGAGAGAGAGTAACGAGTGTACATATGCGTAGCGTCATTATATATATTCGTAAATTATTATCAGTATCATTATTATTACTACGACTACTACTACTACTATGATTATTATTATAGGTATGATTATTATATTATGATTAAGATCATTATTATATTATATATATTCATTATTATTTATTCATTATTATTATTATTATTATTATTGCCATTATTGTTATCAATATTATTAATAAAATCATTATCCTTTTTATTATCATTATACCATCATGTTATTTATTGCAACAAGAGAGAGAGAGAAAAGAGTGACGATAGGCAGATAGACAAGACAGGCAGACATTGCAACTTTTATATTTAATTTTGTTGCCTATTCATTATAAAAATTTATTAATTTTTTTTTTTTTTTTTTTTTTATTTATTACTGTTATGATTATTATTTTCAGTATTCCTGCTCATACATTTTATTATTTCTGCGATAGCAACATTTTCATTATTACACTATAGATTATTGTCATTATTCCATTTTATCATCTTATTATTGTACTAATATATTATCATTATTCATATTACAGATTATAGTAGTCATTATGAATTATATTACTAGTAATGATATTTTTACTATCTTCATCATATTGCCTATTATTAATTATTATTGTTATTCTGATAGAATCATTATCGTTATCACTATTATTGTTATAGTTCATTATTATCTCATCATTATTAATATTATGTCACACTTAGCTGCAGTATTTTTTTTTTCATTGTTATTATAACATCCTTATATTATTGTATTATTATATCATTATTATTATTATTATTATTATGATTAGTATTGTTCATATTATTATTATTATTATTAGTATTATTATTATTATTTCATTATTATTATTATTATTATTATCTTTATTTATTATTATTAGATTATTATTATTATATGATAGTATCATTATTATTTATTGTTATTATTAATACTATTAATATTTTACCAATTTTTCAAATTTTAATTATTAAATTTTTTTTTTTTTTATTTTCATTATATTATATCATTATTATTATCATTATTATTATCATTATTATAACTTGAAGTAGTAGTAGCATCTTTATTGTAATTTTCATGATAATATAAAATAACAATGATAATTATAATAACAATAATAATAACTATTACTATTGTTGCTGTTATTATTATTATTGTCATTATTATTTTATTACGTATATTGCTGCTATAATTATAATCCGATGTCATTTTAATACTGGATTATTATAATGTTAGTATGTTATTAAAAAAAATATCCAATAAAATCATTATTATTGTTATTACTATTAATCTAAAAAGTCATCATTATTGATGCTATCATTATTATTATCATTTTTATTATCATAAGAGTGAGAGAGAGAGACAGACAGACATTATACTTTTATTGTTAATTTTGTTCTTATCATTACTGTTATTATTTTCAGTATTACTGTTAGTATTGTTATTGGCATTATTCTTATTCTTATCATAATCATTGTTGATGTTATTATCGTTATCATTATTTGTAATATTATAATGATATTAATATAATTGGTGTTTTTACTATCATTATCATTATTGTTATTGCTATTATTATTAACATTATTATTATTACTGCAGCATTATTGATTTAATCCTTATTATTATTGTTATTATTATTATTACATTATTTATATCAGATATTATATATTATATTATATTATAGTCCATTTAGCACCTTGTCAATTATTATCAGTATTATTAATATTATTGTTATTATTATTATTATTATTATTGTTATTACTATAATTATCATTATTATTTTATTATCATTGTCATCATTGTTATTATTATTATTCTCATGAATACCTTTATCATTAAGAGTATCATTATTATCATTAATAGAAATAATAGAACTTAAAGTAGGAATAGCATCTTTATTGTGATTTTCATAATAATAAAAAAAAAAAAATAATGACTATTTTTGGTATTATTGTTATTATTGTCATCATTATTTTTACGTTTGCTGTTTTTATTATTTTTATTGCTATTATCACTATTATTGTTATTATCATTATTTTATTATATTTTTCATTATTATTGTTATTATTATTATTATTATTATTATTATTATTATTATTATTATTATTATTATCAATATTAGTATCATAATTTTTTTTTATTACTGTTATTACTGTTATTATTGTTATTGTTATTGTTATCATTATTATTATTATCATTGTGGTTATGTGGTTATTATTATTATTATTATTATTATTATTATTATTATTGTTATTGTTGTGTGTTGTTGTTGTTGTTGTTGTTGTTATTATTATTATTATTATTTTTATTATTATTATTATTATTGTGTTTATTATCATTATCATTGATACTGTCGATGTTAATACTATCATCATTTTCTTAATAATATAATTGTCCCTACTGCTTTCATTATAATTTTTTTAGTTATTATTATTTTCATTGTCATTATTATTGCAGTAGTAGTAGTAATATCTGTAGTAGTAGTACACTAGTAGCAAACGTCGTCATAGAAGTGGTAGTAGCAGTAATAGTAATAGCACTATTATTATTGTTATCATTATTACAACTATACTTCTTACCATTGTTATAATTTTCATCATTGACATTGTTATTTGAAGTACCTATAGTAGTAGTATTAATAGGCATATGCAAAGGGTGAATTTTTATTTTGACTGGGTATCACCTTCTCTTTTCTCTCTCTTCTCTCTCTCTCTCTCGTCTCTCTTATTCTCTCTCTCTCTCCGCTGTTGTCTCCTTTGTCTCTCGTGTAGTATTCTCTTCCTCTCTCTCTCTCTCTCTCTCTCTCCTCTCTCTAGCTTTCTCCCTCTCTGCATACCCTCGCTCTCCTCTCTCTCTCTCTCTCTCTCTCTCTCTCTCTCTCTCTCTTCCTCTCTCTCTCCCTCCTCTCACTCTCTCTCTCTCTCTCTCACACACACAGTCTCCATGTTTAAGAGATCAGCTTTATTTTAATAAACACGATTTTTTTTATTTAATCTTTGTTCATAGTCATAAAGTATAGAGAAGGAACACCACATTTCCTTCACAGCAGACCAATGCAAAATAAATTTACAACAGAACTTAACTAAGGCTATGAACACCTTTGCACAAAGAAATGCATTTAAAGCATGAAGAAAATCATAAAAAGTCGGTTCATACACGACTCGGAAACCAAAGGAAATTCAGGAAATGCAGTCATGTGCATCAAGGGGAAGTTTATTCGCACGCAATTCTCCTGAATGTATATATATATATATATATATATATATATATATATATATATATATTATATATATATATATATATATATAATATGATATATTATACATATTATATATAATTATATGTATAGTGGTGTGTGTGTGTGTGTGTGCGTGTGTGTGTGTGTGGTGCGTATGTGTGCACACACATATATGTTTATGATATATATATATACATGTTATATATATGTGTATATGTATATATAATATAATAATATATATATATATATATAGATATATATATATAGATAGGATTAGACTATATATATATATATATATAATATATATGCATATATATGTGTGTGTATATATATATATATATTATAATATATAATATATATATATATATATATATATGATATATATATGTATAGATATATATATATATATATATAATAATATATATATAATAAGATAGATGAAATAGATAGATATAGATATAGATAATAATGATAGTATATATAAATAATATACAAAAAAAGATAGATAGATTAGATACATACATACATACATACGACTACATAAGAATACAAATAATCCATAACACAATAAGTACATATGTATATATATAGTAACATACACATACACACATACATAAAGTAATACTATGCTGACATAAACTGTAAGTATATGAAACGATATACATGATATATAGATAAATATAAAAATAGGAACATATATATGTATAATTATGTACATATATATGTAATAATAACAGAACATATAACTAAGATATATAAAAATATATAATATATGATATATATATAGATATATATATATATATATAATATATATATATATATATAATATAATATATATTATATATAATATATATATATATATATATATAATATATAATATATATATATTAGTATATATTATAAGAGATAAAAAAAAAATAAAAAAAAGAAAAGAAAAAAAAAAACAAAGAACAAAAAAAAAAAAAAGGGAAATAAAAATACAAGAAGAATAAATCAATAGAAAAAATAAAAAGAAAAAATAAGAAATAGAA
>NC_051420.1:33947785-33950285 GCF_015228065.2 Penaeus monodon | reverse complement strand
TATTTTCTTCCAGTTTTTTTCTGTTTTTGATCCCCGTCGCCCCACCATCTCTTTGGTAAACCCAGCACAAACTTTATCCTTTTCTGGACACTTATTAGTTTCCCCTCCAGAATTTGGTTTTTGTCCCTGTTTCTGTCCTAGGTCATAACGGGAGGAAAATTTTAAAGATTTTTCTTTTTTTAAACATAATGGCAAGGGCCTCTGGTAACTCCGTGTCTACCAATGGGTTTTTACTCTCTCGCTGGTAAATGAACATCTTCATGGAAGCTTTATTTTTTCATCTTGGGCTGGGGTTGGAGCTTAGACTTGAACAATCTTTAAATTGTACCTATTGTTTAGTGTTATTGTTACTGAAGCCACTCTTTCGCTTATACTATAGAATTCCACGATAGTCTTTTCTAAACGTTTGTGAACTAAGAAACCTACCCCTAATTGCTACTTGCTACCCTGGGAATTACCTCTCCAATAGAGCACAAACCCATCATCTAGTATCTTCTGCTCTTCGCCTAGTTTTCTAACCTCACAGAGACCCACAGTATCCCATTTAATGAAAGAGATTTCCTCAAGTAGTGCTAGTAAGTCGGATTCAGTTCTCATTGTCCTTATTTTATATGTGCAAAGGTGCATGTTTGCATCAACGTGGGGCAGCCTGTTGTCGACCGGGGATTCTTAGCTCTGCTCGTCTCTGGAGCGATCCTGATCGCCGCCGTAACCAGGGGCTCCTTCGCCTCCGGGGAATTAGGGCCGTTGCTCTGTTTGTGCAGTCATGGTTTTTTGATTGAGAGGTAGGCAGACGAGTTACCTCCCACCTACAGGCTTAGGTATCTGGGTGGAAGGGGGAGTAGTTTAGCCGGGATGTCACTGATAAGCCCCTCCAGCAGGGTTGGCCCTGTCTTGTGTGTACTTATATACGGCTTGCTCACTACACCAGGGTATGTATATGTGTGATTATATTTTATTCACTGATTTATTTATGCGCATGTACGCCCCTGTGCAGACACAGTTGGTCACCTGCAAACGCCGCAAGTACCACGCATTTGTTCATTTTCTTGTACATGCAAACGCGAGCATGCACCTTTACATATGCTCCCATGCATATGATATGCATACACACTCTTACATTATACGCAACTACATACAAGCACTCTATCCCATGTAATATTCATGCGCCCCTCACATCGCATACATATGTGTATACGCCCCCCATTATGCAAATGCCGGGTAGACATTAAAAATGCAACCGCAAATAGTGAGAGGTAGTACCCTTTCCCGCAAGGGCCCCCTGGCTAAGGACAGTCCCAAAAAGGAAGACCGGTTCCCCGCTAGCTGTATGCATGCTTTCCGCCGGCCACAAGCCTAGCCAGCATAAGGATAAGAGAAGGTAAACCTGAATCCAAAATCCCCCCCGCAGCCCCTTTTAGGGTATGCCTCTTAGGCAAAGGCTAAGGGAAGGTGACTCTGATTTCAAATCCCCCCCCTGCCCTTTTTTGGGTATCCTCTTCAGGCAAAGGCCCCAAGAGAAGGGGACTCTTTTTCAAAACCCCCCGTCCCTGTAGGGTATGCCTCTTCAGGCAAAGGCTAAGAGAAGGTGACTCTATTCAATCCCCCCCCCCCTTCCCTTTAGGGGGACCCCCCTTAGCAAAGGCTGAGAAATATTGATTTCAAATTTTCCCCCTGCTGCCCTGTGGGGTTCCGCTTAGGCAAAGGCTAAAGAAGGTGACTCTGATGTAAAAACCCTCGGATGCGGAGGCGACCCTCCCATTATGATCCCTTTCATGGATAAAAATTGCTCTGAAAAAAGGCCTAGGCCCGTGCGGGCTTTTGGCAAAATCAATCAACAATCAAAATGTTGCGAACACACCCGCGCATACATCCTCCCCACCTAATATGACTATACAACACATGAATTACAATACGTATGCGACGCACACGTGTATGGCACATACGTTATGAGCACCATTAGTGTACCCCATATATATGATTAACGGCCATCACAATATTACACATATAAAAGTATACATACACATACAGCACACCCAAAAATTTACACACAACGTACATATATACTACCATATTTAAAAATTTTATACACAATATTCATATACTACGCACATGACAAAACATACATACACATATAAGCCGCATACATATACTATACAGTTTGATATAAATATGTAACACACATACACTTATGGCCATATTTTTGCATATATACCTCAGCCTACTTATTAAAATTACATATAATTACACCACCACTCACAAAGCCACATACATACATATATAAGACCCCAAACGGTTATATATAACATAATAATATATATATATAATATATATAAAATATAAATAAATATAATAATATATATATATAAAATATACGCAAGATTACATATCTACGTATATATTTACTCTTTCATATAACCCATGGAACTAAACCACACCCCACACACAACCCCCCAAACACAAAAAAAAACAAAAAAAAAAAAAAAAAAAAAAAAAAAAA
>NC_051420.1:33941489-33947685 GCF_015228065.2 Penaeus monodon | reverse complement strand
ATATATATATTATATAATATATTTTTTTTTTATGTGTGTGTGTGTTTGTAATATGTATATAATATATATATATATATATATAATTAATTAAACTTTATACTTATACGTATATATATTAATATATAGAGATAGATAGATAGATAGATAGATAGATATGGATAGATAGACAGATAGGCAGACAGAGAGACAGATAAAATCATACTGATAGAGCGATATTTATATGGAGGTCACTGCGTCCTCTGTAGGCGTCATGGGGCTCATGATGGCTCTAGGAAATACATTGATATCAAATCTTTAGTGTTGGTCGTATTATGTAGATTTTCCTTATGAATGAGTGGAAGCTGCGAGTGAAACGTAGCCGAAAGAGGGAATGAGGGATATCAACTTAATGTTTCAACATTTTACATTTCTTTTGATCTGTTATGAGGGTACGAGACTCAAATTCCCCGGGAATATATTTCAAGCTCGAGTAATTTTACCCTTGACTGAGTGAAAGAAAAGAGGAGAGGTTAGCGCAGGGCGGACGATAGAAGGGAGGGAGGAGAGGAAAGTAGAGGAAGGGAAGGAACTTGGGAAAGGTGGAAGAGAGGGAGGGGGCGTGGGAAACTTCCCGGAGGGAAGATAAATGAAGGCAAGACACGGCGAATGTATTTTAGTAATCAAGTATGAAGGTAACAAGGTAATATTACTTCCCGGTAATGGTTTTAGTTTAGTAAAAATATTCCAGCATTTTCATTGTGGATTTTGAGCTCATTAAAGGATATGAACATAAGTCAAGTGTTTAGAGACAAACTACCCTGACTTTTATACGAAACCAAAAATAGCAATTTCTGTGTACATGCTTTCTCATTCACTCAGCGTAAGGATCAATTTGCCTGTGTAATTATGTATTAGTAAGAAAAGAGGTGCATCATTACCGCTTTATTATTATTTTTTACAATTTCTTAGTCCTTCAGCTAACTGTCACACACACACACACACACAAAACACACCACACACACACACACACCACACACACACACCCCAACCACACAACACAACCCACGCACACAAACTGACATGCACCCCGCACACACACACGCAAAACAACATATACATCCATATATATACGAATATGTATATATATAAATATATATATCCTCATCATCATCAGCCTGAGTCAGTCCACTGCAGGACGTAGGCCTCTCCCAATCTTTCCCAACTTTGTCTGTCTTGTGTTTTTTGTTTCCAGTCTCGGCCCCCAAATTTCGTTATTTCTTCACGCCATCTTGTCACTGGTCTGGCCCTTGGTCTCTTTATATTATCTATAACCCAATCTGTCTATCTGTTGTCCTGTCTCCGATGTATATGACCTGCCCATTGCCATTTTTTCTTTTTGATGCTCACAAATATATCTTCCAGTTTTCTCTGTTCTCTGATCCACGTCGCCCTCATCCGATCTCTTAGGATAAATCCCAGCATCAATCTTTCTATCCTTCTCTGGACACTTATTAGTTTCCTCTCCAGTAATTTGGTTGTAGTCCATGTTTCTGATCCATAGGTCATAACTGGTAGGACACATTGGTTAAAGATTTTTCTTTTTAAACATAATGGCAAGGGGCCTCTTGGTATGCTCCTGTGTCTACCAAATGGGTTTTTACTCTCTCGCTGGCTAAATGAACATCTTCATGGAAGCTCTCTATTTCTTCATCTCTGTGGCTGCAGGTTGGAGCTTAGACTTGAACAATCTTTAAATTGTACCTATTGTTTAGTGTTATTGTTACTGAAGCCACTCTTTCGCTTATACTATAGAATTCCACGATAGTCTTTTCTAAACGTTTGTGAACTAAGAAACCTACCCCTAATTGCTACTTGCTACCCTGGGAATTACCTCTCCAATAGAGCACAAACCCATCACTGTATTTTTCTGCTCTTCGCCTAGTTTTCTAACCTCACAGAGACCCACAGTATCCCATTTAATGAAAGAGATTTCCTCAAGTAGTGCTAGTAAGTCGGATTCAGTTCTCATTGTCCTTATTTTATATGTGCAAAGGTGCATGTTTGCATCAACGTGGGGCGGCCTGTTGTCGACCGGGGATTCTTAGCTCTGCTCGTCTCTGGAGCGATCCTGATCGCCTCCGTAACCAGGGGCTCCTTCGCCTCCGGGGAATTAGGGCCGTTGCTCTGTTTGTGCAGTCATGGTTTTTTGATTGAGAGGTATACAGCCGAGTTACCTCCCACCTACTGGCTTAGGTGTATCTTGGTGGAAGGGGGAGTAGTTTAGCCGGGATGTCACTGATAAGCCCCTCCAGCAGGGTTGGCCCTGTCTAGTGTGTACTTATATACGGCTTGCTCACTACACCAGGGTATGTATATGTGTGATTATATTTTATTCACTGATTTATTTATGCGCATGTACGCCCCTGTGCAGACACATTTCCCTGCAAACGCGCAAGTACCGCTTTGTTCTTTTTCTTGACATGTAAACGCGAGCAGCACCTTTAATATGCCCCCATGCATATGATATGTACCACTCTTACATTATAAAAAATACATACAAGCCCGTATACCCTGTATATTTTCATCGCACATCCGGCGCATACATATGTGTATACGCACCCCCATGTATGCGAAGTGTCCTGGGTATGACATTAAACTGCAACCGCATCTAGTGAAAAGGGTAGACCTTACTCAAAAAGGGGCCCTTGGGCTAAGGAATGCCCAACTGGGGAAAACCCGGTTCCCTCGTGCGATGGCATCTTCCTGTCCGGCCCAAGCCCAGCCAGCATAAGGATAAAGGAAAGGAAACCTGAATTTAAAATCCCCCCCGCAGCCCTTTTAGGGATGCCCCTTCAGGCAAAGGCTAAGAAAGGGGACTTGAGTAAAAAACCCTCGGATCGGAGCAGCGACCCCCCGATTACTGATCCTTTCATGGATGAATAATTTTCATGAAAAAGGCCTCGGCCCGATGACGGCTTTGGGAGAAACAATCAATCAAACAAAAAGTATGGGAAAACCCCCTGCGCATACATTCCGCACCTCATAGATTACAACCATGAAAAAATAGCAAAAAGTTGCTGAGCAACGTGTATGCGCACATACGTTATGAGCACACTTAGTGCTCACCCACTAATATTATTAATTGTGCATACAATATATACACACATAAAAAGTTACTACAATCAGCCCCAACACTTTTACACACTATATACAACCATATAATACATTTATACACACATTACAAAAATACGACATGCAATAACTCATACCATATAATGCACGCATACATATCTATACACGAAGATTAAATATTACACACCTACACTTATGCGCATTATACGCATATATAACTCGCGCCTACTTATAACATAATACATAAAATTTTACCTACACACACTACACGCACCAACAACATATATATAGCACCATTACGTTTTTATATAATAATATATTTAAAAATTATATATAATTATATATATATATAATAAAATTATTATATAATACATAACGCACAGATATATTTTAAGTAATTTTGTACTCTTGAAATTACACTCCTGGACCTACACAACACACCACACACACACACCACACACACACTACCATAATAAATAATGACAATATAATAAATTATTATATATATAAATATATATTGTTAAATAATATAAAAATGTATATAAATAATATATATATATATATATATATATAATAAAATTTAAAAATAACATACATATATAAATTTTTAAATAAAATATAAATTATATATTAATTATATAATTACCACACAAAACCACAAAAACACACACACACACAAAACACACACCACACACACACCACCCACCAATTATATACAATATAAAAATAATAACACACATATATAATATACTATATTTCATATATGATTGTCCCCAAATATAATGTATTATAAAAATATATATATATATATATATATAATAATAATATTAATATATAATATAATTATATATATATTATATAATACATATAATATTATATAATTTTATATATATTATTAATATATTTTAAATATCACACAACACCACACACACACACACACACACACACACACACACACAACCACACATACAACATATTATATATATACATATTATAATATTATATATATATTATATATAATATATTATATATATTATATATTATAATACACCCCAAAAACCCAAAATATTTTATAATATATAATATATAAATATATATATAATATATATGATAGAAGATAGTGATAATAGATAGATAGATAGATGAAATAGATATAGATATAGATATAGATATATATACATATATACGTAAATATGTATAAATTCATATATAAATATGTATATAAATATTTTTTTAAAAGTCCCTCCCCACAAGGACTTTGGCGACAGGGATTTCCATGATTTTTTTGGCAGTTTAAACGGGTTTTGCCTTGCCTTCCGCCGGTGTTTTATCGGTCACCACTCTATTTCCCCGGCACGACTTGGTTGGCTTCCCCCCCATGGCCGGTGGGCAATCGGGGTGAAGTTCCTTCCCCAAGGGAAAACGCGTCGGCCGGTGACTCGAACCCTCGAACTCAATTGCCGTCGTGACAGTCTTGAGGGCCCAGCTCAACATCGGCCCGGGCTTATTAGATATTACATAATTCAATAAAATATATATATATAATATATATTTATAAAATAATTTATATATTATAAGACACACAAACACACACACACACACACATATTATATTATATATAATTTTAATTATATTAAAAAAATATATAACAAAAATTTGGATATATCATATCTTTAAAACTTATCTATATCTACTGTCTATTTTTTTTTTTTTCTATCTTTTATCTATCTATTATCTATCTATCTATCTAATATCTATATATATAATATATATTATATGTATATAAATATATATATTAATTTTAAAAATATATAATATATATATTATATTATATATTATATAATATTATATATATATATATTATTATATTTAAAATATATTATATAATATATATATATTTTTATATTATATAAAAGGGGGGCCGCGGTGGCGAATGGTTAGAGCGTTGGACTCAAGCGTCACGACGGCAATCTGAGTTCGAATTTCGAGTCACCGCCCGTGCTTTTTTTCCTTTAGGAAAGGAAATTTCCCCTCGTTTTCCCTGCCTACCCATGGGGGCCAACCCAGTCATGTCATGCCGGGAAATAGAGAGGGTGACTCGTAAAACACCGGGGGGAAAGGAAAAATTGGAAAACCCGCTCAAAATTGAAAAAAAAAATCATGGGAAGCCCATGATCGTAAGGGCCCGCGGGGGCCGATGGTTTTTGGGCGTCGGAAAAAGACTGTCACACGGCAATTAAATTTGAGGGTCGAGCACCGACGGCGCTTTGTTTTTGGGCGGAATTCCCCTTGATTGCCTTCCTAGCCACTGGGGGGCCCCAAGCCAGCAAAAGTCAAGTGGTCCCAAGCCCGGAAAATAGAGAGAATGATTACCAAAAAGGTACCACCCGGGACTCTCCTGGAAAGGAACTGGGGACCCTACCCCGACTCACTCCCAAAAGATCCAAAAAGGAAAAATACAATTAAATTCTGCTGGACCCGGGGCTCAGAATGAACCCACCGTTAAAAGAAGAAGAAAATATATATATATATAATATAAATTATATATATATATAATATATATATATATAATATATATATATATATTATATATATAGTATATAATTACCTAATCACATACTACATACATAAAAAAACATATATATATATAATTATATATATATATATATATATTATATTAAATAATATATATAAAAATATATGTATATATATATATTTTATATTATATTACATATATATATATATAATATTATATGTGTTGGTGTGGTGCGTGTATATATATATACCTGATATGTATAAAATATAATACATATATTATATATATATATATATATATTATAATATATACAGCTGTATAATATAATATAATATATAATATATTAATAATATAATTATATATAAATATAATATTTTAAATATATATAGCACAGATGAAACACCACACACACGTTTGTATATATATAAATATATATATTATATATTAATATATATTATATATAATATTAATATTATAATATCATATATATATGTTTTTTTAGTTTTTTAGTTTTTTTAATTTTTAAAGGGGGGGCCTTTAAATTTTTTT
>NC_051420.1:33937224-33939724 GCF_015228065.2 Penaeus monodon | reverse complement strand
TAAAATATATATATTTTATAAAATATATTATATACTTCCCGACCATGTATATATATATGAAAATATTTTATTTTTATTTTAATATATTATATATTATTTTATATATTTTTAATATATTTAAAATATATTACAACACACAAAACCCATAAAAATATATATTTAAAATTATATTATAATAATATATATATATATTTATATATACATTTTGTATATATATAAAATATATTTTAAATATATAAAATATATTATTATATATTTATATATAATAATGGGAAATTAAAATTATATTACACAGGTTGTATATATATATATATATATATATATATCCAAAAAATAAAAAATTATATATATATATTTTTTTTCAAATATATATATATATATTATCATCATCATAAATCATCATCAAGGGGCTAAGTCGACGGGGGTGCAGGGCCCCGCACCCCACCCTTCGCTTTCCAAACCACGGGATCCCTCGAGGCGAGTCTCCCCAGGGCAAAACGGCCCATCCCTAATTCCCCCGCGCCCGGTCTCGTCGAGCTGCCCAAGCCATGACTCCTGGACGTCCCACAGGCCCCCCCCACCCGGGTGTCTCGCAAGAGACAACTAAAGGGGCAGGGCGTCCTTTAGGAGGCGAGCTAGGGGGCCATATAGCCTGGTTGGCGATCCCGGATTATGCAAGTAAAAAGGTCCCATGCCATTTTTCACGGTTTTAACCCCCCGGTTTTGGGACCGGGGTTCCTCCCAAAACTGTACCCATGATCTGGGGAAGGGACTTTTACAAAAGGAAATCAAGGCGGGGACCCAAGGCACTGGATAGCTCCAGGTTTGGGTTCCATAGAGAAAAACTGGCAGTATAAGGCCTTGAAACACGCAGCTTGGTCCTTCTGAAATGGGGTACCGCCAACCCCCAAAGGGGCCCCTTTTTTTGATCGATTTCATGGCCCCCGGCTGCCGGGACCAATCCGTCTATTTGATTCCTGGTCTGACAACCCAGAGTATGGACTACGCTCCCAAAGGGTTTTATGAAAAAATTTTCTGAAAACTTCAAAGCCCTCGCCGCAAGCATGGATGACGAACGGGTTCCCCAAACAGGCCCCCAAAGTCCTGAATTTTGGGCCCCTTGGTCCAGGAAAACCCCTAAGAAAAAGGGGTTTTCCCTCATTGTAAATGCATCAAGAGCTCCCAAAGGAACCCCAAGGGGACTCAGTTTGGAGGGGAAAACATCTTTGGGAAAAAAGTAAAGGGTCTGAGACCTTAATTTGCCTAGTGGTTGCAAAACCGGGAACTGAACTTTGGTTTGGTAAGCCCCTCCCCAAAACCCCTAATTAAACCCCAACCCCCCCCCCCCCCCTCCCCCCCCCCCCCCCCCCCCCCCCCCCCCCCCCCCCCTGCCCCCCCCCGGGAAAGAAGTTCGACATCCCCCCACCACACTTTACAGCATTTTTCAAAAACCAGTATAGAGGCTTGCTACACCAATAATCGTGTCGGAATTCCCCCAAACCTCAGGATCTCCCATAGCGATTCCCGATGCACCGAGTCAAAGGGCCCTTTTTGAGGGCGATGTAGGCTGGGGGAGCAACCCACACCAAAAATCACGACGGCGTTCCCCAATTAATGAAGCGCCCAGTATCCCGGGCTATTGTGGACTTGCCCCGGGGTAAATCCAGACTGCTCCCCGGGCTTTTGGTGCCCCAGTAGGTGGTTGCGGATCCGTTTCAGAAAAAATGTGGGGAAGAAAAACCTTTCCTGGTATTTCTGAGCAGTGGGGATACCCCTGTAAGGGTTTTTTACAGGGCCCATCGACCCCTTTTTCCCCCTTTCCCGAGAGGGATGACCACCCCCCCCAGCAGGGCAGGGGGGGGGTACCAGACTGCCAAAAAAAAAAGGTTTGTCAGGACTGTTAAAAAGAGGCCCCGAGCCCTAGGTTTACCCCCCAGCCTTTTTGCAGTTTTTAGCAAAGGGGTATCACATATTCCCGCACTTTCCCCCCCCTTCAGCTTTGGAAAACGCCAGCCTAACCCCCCTGTTAGGGTAGGAGGTTTCCCCTTTCTGATGGGTGGGTCCCGGGAAATATAATATTTTATATAATAATATTTTATATATATATATATATATTATATATATATATATTATGCATACCCACACAACACACAAAACCCCCACACACACCACACAAAACACACAAACCACACAAAAACCCCAAAAAATATGTGTATATTATGTTTTTAAAATGTATATTTTATAAATATATATATATTTTTATATATTTTAATAATATATATTATATATTATATTTAAAAAAAATTTAATAAAATGATCCCTTTTTAAATTTTTAATATATTGTAATTTTTATAAAATATATTTTATAATATATATTTTAAAATATTATTTTATAAAATGTTATAAAAATAAAATATAATATATATAGTATTTATATATATTTATTAAAAATAATAAATTTTATATATCCCCCCCAATTTTAATTTTATATATCTATATA
>NC_051420.1:33920937-33927124 GCF_015228065.2 Penaeus monodon | reverse complement strand
ATTATAAAAATAACTAAAAAAAAATAAAATTTTATATTTTTAAAAAAGGGTTTAAAACAGACAAAAACACAAACAAAAACATTAAATAATAAAAAAAAAAAAAGATAGTAGTTTTTTATTTTTAGAAAAAAAAATAAAAAAAAAAAAAAAAAAAAAAAAAAAAAAAAAAAATATAAAAAAAAAAAATAAAAAAAATTTTTTAAAAGAAAAAATATTATAAAAATTTAAAAAAAAATTTTTAAATTTTTCATATAAATTAATAACATATAAATATAAAATAAATAATAAAATAGTATTTTAATATATAATTAATATATATAAAATATATATATGTTGGGTTTAATTGTAATAGTATATATAAAAAAACATATTTTTTTACATAATATAAAAAAAAATTAAAACAAAAAAAAACAGATAAGTCGAAAAAAACAAAATACAAAATAAAAAAATATAAAGAATTTTTAAAATATAAATAAATAAAACAAACAAAAAATATTATAAAATAATAAATAATAATAAAATAATAATATATATAAAAATATTCAACAGACAACAAACATAAACATCTCATCACAATAAATAAAAAATATATAATATAAAAAAAAAAATATAAAATTAAAACACACACACACCACCAAAACACAAAATAAAGAAAATAAAAAAAAAGATAATATATAACACACCACACACACACAACACACACTACCACACACCCCCACCACACACACACCCCAACACACACACACACACAAACACAACACAAAACACCCCCAACACCACCCCACGCTCACACACACACAAACCACCACCACACACACACACACAAAAAATATTATATAAATATATATTATATATTAATATTATATATAAACACAATACATGTTACATATCATACATACATATACATGCCAACTTTTGTGTTGTATTGTATGTATTATAATATACTAACTAATATATATATTTTAAATTATATAATTATATTATATATTTAAAAAATTAGCATATTAAATTTATGCATATATATACAATATTACTTTTTTAATTTTTTTACACACAATCCAAATTAATAACATATAAAAAATATTTTATATATATATATTATAGATTTATCTAATTAATTAAATAAAATTATAT
This sequence comes from Penaeus monodon, assembly GCF_015228065.2. Classification (NCBI taxonomy): domain Eukaryota; kingdom Metazoa; phylum Arthropoda; class Malacostraca; order Decapoda; family Penaeidae; genus Penaeus; species Penaeus monodon. Next base: position 33,925,990 of record NC_051420.1, on the reverse strand, counting down.
TTTTAAACATATAAAATTTTATTATATTAATTTATTTACTATATCTAACAACAAAGGGTGGGTGGTAGTGAAATTAAAAAAGAAAAAAAGAATAAAAAAAAAAAATAAAATAACACACACACAACACACACACACACAGAACCACACACCCACACCCACACACACACAACACACACAACACCCACACCAAAAACGAACTAACAATATATAATATATATAAATAATATAATAATGATATATATTATATACAAACATATACTAATAAAAACCACACACAAATTAGTATACATTTTAAAATTAATATGTACACACCACACACACCACACACACACACACACACAACACACCACACACACCACACACCACACACACACACACCACACCACTCCACACACCCACACACAAAAAAAATTTTAATAAAAAAAGGAAAAAAAATAAACAAATAATAAATTAAATATATATATATAAAAAATTTTAAAAAATAAAATACAAATCAAAATTACATATAAAAATAATATAAAATAATATATAAAAAAATAATAATATAATACAACAAAACTAATATATAAATAAAAATAATATAAAAACATTATAAAACATACAACATACAAAAACACCCACATAAAAATACACACACACACACACACACACACACACACACACCAAACCCCACACACACACACACAACCACACAAAAACACAACAATAAAACCCAAACACACAACCACTACCACACAAAACCACACACAAAAACACACCCACCCACACACCACACAAACACACAACACCACACACAACCACACAACACCCCCAAATAACACCACACAACACACACACACACACCCACACACACCACCCACAAAAAACATATACAATACAAAATATACTATACAAAAAACAAACAATAAATATATTATAATATATATATTTTATATTATAATATATATATATATATAACACACACACCACACAACACACCACACACAACCACACACACACACACAACACACACCCCCACACACACACACACACACGCACCCCACCACACACCACAAATATATATTATAATATATATATAAATATAATATTATATAAACAATAAAAAATTTATATAATATATATAATAAAAATAATATAACATATAATTATATTAATTATTAATAAAAATATATATAAATTTATTTTTTATCATTCTATTCTATATATATATCTATATCTTTTCTATCTATCATTATATAATAAATATATAATAGTGTGTGGGTGTGTGTGTGGGGTGTGGGTGTGTGGTGTGGTGGTTTATATATATAAAAAATATAATAAAATATAAATTAATAAAATATATATATATATATAAATATTAACCACACAATCTTACATCTATCATCTTTTATCTATTTTCTCTCCTAATTAAACACCACACACAAAAAACCCACACACCACCACACACACCACACACAACCACACCAACACAAAACCCACACAAAACCCCATACACAAATAACATAAAAATTATAAATTTAAATAAATATATATTATAAAATTATATGTTTTGTATATATATATTTTTTATATAATTATATATATAATAAACACATAATTACAACCACACACACACAACACACACACACACACACCCACACAACACACACCCACCACACACACAAATTAATTTTTAAAATTATTATATATATATAATATTAATATATATATATAAAATATAATTAATAATATATATAATTTTTTATTTTATATATATATATAGTATGAAAGGGGAAAAGGCAATCGCTTTGGGTATGAAAAATAACAACCCCCGGCTAAACCCTGGGTCATTCGGTATAAAACCGGGGGGCCGTCCCAAAACCACCCATGCCCCCCACCCCCCACAAAAAGGGTGTGCAAATACACACACAACACACACACACAAACACACACCCCACACACACACAAACACACAAACACACACACACACACACACCATATAATATGTATTATATATTATAATATAATATATAATATATATATATTTTGTTGTTGTGGGTGTGTGGGTGTTTGGGTGTGTGGTGGTGTGTGTGTGTGTGTGTGTGTGGGTTTAGTGTTGGCGTGGTCTATATTATAATATATATATATTATTAAATATATATATATATAAAAAAAATTTAAGATATTTAGGTATAATATAATATTATATAAAATATATTTTTAATATAGGGTTAATTATTATAATAAAAAATTTTATATATATTATATATGATGTATATATTTTACAAACACACATACACACACACACCACACACACAACACAACACACACACACAAATATATAAATTAATATTATAATATAATATAATATACATAAAACACTTTGTATTTTGTATATAAATATATATTATTTTTAATTTTTAAAAATATATATAATATTATAAAATTTATAATAATATTTATATATATTAATTTAAAATTGTTGTGTGTGTGTTGGTGTGTGTGGGGTGGTTGTGTGTGGTGTGTGTGTGTGTGTGGGGGGTGTGTGGTGGTGGTGTGTGGTGTGTGTGGGTGTGTTTATATACACACAATATAATTTAAATTAATAAAAAATTATATATGATATATATAATTATTATACCCCACACACACACACCAACACCCCCAAAATAAAAATTTATATATTAATATTTATATAAAAATATATATTTATAGTTATTTTAATATATATGTTAAAATTTATTATATATTTTTCTATTAAATGATTATAAAATTTTTAAAATTTTATTTTGGTGGTGTGTGGGTGTGATGTGTATGTGGTAGTGTAGGGGGATATGTATATGTTTGTATTGTATAGTATATATTATATATATTTAATATAATATTATTTTTATTATTTTTATATGGTTGTGTGTGTGTGTGTGTGTGGTGTGTGGGTGGGTGGGGGTGGGGTGTTGTGTTTTATATATATTTGTATTATTATATTATATATATATATTATATATAATATATATATAATATAAGGGTGTCCCCAACACACACACCCCAACCACCACAACACACACACAACACACAGCACACACACACACACACACACACACACACACACACCCACACACACCCAACACACACCCCCCACCACCCCTCGCCCCCCCCTTTTTCCGGGATTTGTTCCGCTTTTTAAAAATTGGGGCTTCTTCGTAACAAAAAAGCTTATTTCCCTTTTAAAAAACAATTGCGGATCCCCAAACAGTGAAGTGATACACATTTTAAAAAATTTAACTTTTTCACCCGGGGCAGAAAAAGGAGGCCCCAACCAGGCGTTTCCTACTCCGGGCTAGGAAAAAGCAAAAAAAGGGCCCAAACCAGCAAAACCCTACCAAATTTAAAAGGCCCCCGTTTGGGTACAGTTTCCCAAAGTTCCTCCTTTTAAATGTCCATCCCTCAAAAAAAAAAATAACAGCTGCACACTTCATCATTTGAATCAGGGGAATTGTACCCCTCACAGGGGCGGGGAAAATCCGGCTGTACCATAAAAATTTACTGGTAAGACTTCCATCGCCCCGCAAAACAAACGAGGGGTCATTCTGTGTCCAGAAGACCTCTCGCCCCCCCCTTTGGACGGGAAAGTTGGTTGACCTGGGTGTTGTGATGGGGGGTAAACCCCCTCACCCCCCCCGCCTCCCCGGCCCTCATCTCTGGTGATTTACCACCCCCCCAGTCCCACCAAACAATGCTACTCAGCCCCCGACCCCCCCATAAATCTTTGCGCGTGCGAACCCTTAGCAAGATGGTAAAATGTGGGGTTTTAATAAATAAAACCTTCGAACCCGAAAAAAGGTTTCCCTCATAAAGTGTAAAATTTCCCCCTTTTGAAAAAAAAGAACCCCGGGTTTACTTTTGATTTACATGACTGTATCGCCTCCTTACCCTATTCTCCGCGGCCCCAGCAGACACGTATCGTGTTTGGCTGCCCTTTTCCCCCCGTCTCTCAGCCAAAGCAGACCCAAGACCCGGGAAAAAAGGCCACTCACACCCTCCTCAAACATCAGTTTTGGGAGTGGATTCCCCAAAACCCGTGGACTGACGTTTTTACCCTGTTTAGTGGAGGACAAGTGGGACTAATATTTTCGACCCTACTACGGCTTTTCACCACTTCTTTTTCCCAAAAGTCCTCAGACACACCCATCGGACCTGCCTTGGACACGGCCGAGCAAACGCCTCATTCAAAAAGAGAAATCAAGCCCTTCACTCGCCAACATACCCCTACAAAACCTCCGCAACACAGTCATCAGGGAAAAAAACAGCAAGAAAAAACCCTTTTACCAACCCAACTACAACCCTGCACCCAGCCAAGGACGGGAAAAGTCGGGGTGTGCGGCCTTGCAAAACGGCCGGCACGTTTTTCCCTCACCAGCAAAATACCCCCCGTAAGCAGCAGAGCTCTCAAAGACCATTCGCCTCAATTTTTCAGCAGCTAACCCCCCTGGGCACCACCCCCCTCCCCGCCCATCTGCCGGGCCCCCCACTTGCTCCCACGTCAGCAAACCCAGGGGGCTAGAAATGGGAAAAAATCGCGCAAAAGGGGCCCCTCCCCTTGCTGCCCAAAAGCGCCCTCAAAAGGGTCGAAAAGGGAAATTGCCCCTCCTCTTTCTTCCATTAAAACGCTCATTGAACAGTCTAAATGCCCTCACAGGGAAACCGCATTGTCCCGCCATCGGAAACCCCAAGCCCCCCCTCATTTGGGGACCCATCGCCATTACTCGTTCCCCCGCCCCACTGGTTAAAGCTTGTCGCCCACTGGGGTTACGGGCCTCTCGCCCCCGTTTACATCGGCAGTTCGGCAAAGCATCCTTTCCCCCAAAACTCCCTCAGCTTCCCCGATTTGCCAGCCCCCTCGACAGCGAAATCCCCGTCACCGCATCTATAGATTTAAAAAGCTTTTTGATGTGGGACCACACTACGGTATTCAAAAGCAGGGAGCTTTCCCCGGGCTCAGGGAGTGCCCCATCCCCCGGCTGGCAATTTTTTACAACAGGCAAAAGGCCTGCGCGTGCAGGGTCAAATCTCCAGC
>NC_051420.1:33895937-33900937 GCF_015228065.2 Penaeus monodon | reverse complement strand
ATCCTCCAACATCTACAAGTTCCTTCAAAATTCTCTAGAGCACCTCTCATCAATTGTTCAGACTTAGATATAAAAAAGTGCGGAGACAGAATGCAACCATGTCGAGTTCCTTGGTTGACTTCGAACCAATATACATTGTTGACCCATAAGTGTTCTAAGCTTGCTTGTTGTTGGTCATACATGGCTTTTATTAGTTGGATGATGTTTTGGAATTTCATATCGTTATGTTATTCCAGAGGGTATCGTGATCAACAGTATCAAGAGCTTTTGAGTAATCGAGAAACACAGGTATAGGTCTTTATGATGTTCTCTATTCTTCTCTATGAATCAATTCCAGATTTAGAATTGGTTTGTTGGTACATTTCCAGGGCGAAAACCTGCTTGTTGTCTCAATTCTGCTCTTAACTTTAACTCATTCTGTCAGGATATTTTTCAACAAAATTTTGCTGCTGTGATTCTTAATGCAATTGTTCTGTTATGTTGCATTGGAGTGCGTCACCTTTTTTATGTATGGAGTTAAAGACTGATTTTACCCAGTCTTCTGGCCATCCTCTTTCATTCAAAATTTTGTACAAGTGTAGAAGTATTCCAACACTTTCGCCAGCATTCTATGATTAGTTCTTCTGTTATTTCATCTATTCCCAGGCTCTTGTTATTCTTTAATTTTTTATGCTTTATAACTTCGTTCTAGCAGTGGCGTTGTTCATTTCGATGTTATTGAGGTCTAATAAATGTTGTTAGATCTTTTTGTATAGGTATGGATACAATATTGATTCCATTATCTTTGACTTCTTTTCCATCAAATAAAAACAAGTCAATCTCCAGTGTTTGAAGTGTCCATTATAGGTTAAATTGGGCTAGAGTTCTTAGTTGTCTTATGATAGAAAAACAAGTTTCATTCTCTGGCAAATGTTATTTAATTTACAAGATTTTTCCCTTATCTCGTCGCAATAATCTTTGAATTTTTTGATTTTGTTTTATTTGTACATTACCTCTTCAACCTGCATTATTGATTATCCTATGATTTTAGGCATCTTCTTGTTTCAATTTCACTTAGTGTTTCTTCAGATATCCAGGTGGAATTTGTTCTTTTTCTTTTGGCGATAGTTTCTTAAGCAGCGCTCAGCAGGAGTTCTTTTCAGTCTTACCACAAATCTTTTGGTGTTTTATCATCTTCACATGATTGAGTTATATATATATGTTTGACACTGTAAGCTGTTCATTGTTATCAAGAGTTTGTAGGCGAGCTTTAGAGGTGGTGTTGGACCTACATTTTTTTTTAGTCTGATTTAAGTCGATAGTTAGTAGTTGGTGGTCACTGTTGCAGTCGGCACCAGTCTTGTTCTTGGCATTTTTATACAACTTTTCCATTCTGGTTCAACACAATGTAGCAATTTGGTTGCGTGTTCTTTTGCCGGTGAATAACCAGTGTACAAGTGTCTTGGGTGGGTTGGAACAATGTGGTGCTATAATAGAGATTTGTACCACAAACATTCAATAAAATTTTAAACTTTTCATTTATATCTCCAAGCCGAATTTTCCACAGGTGTCATTTTTTAGATCATTTTTACCTACTTTTTTAGGTGAGATCTCCCATGATAGTTTTACATCTCTATTAGGGATTGAGTCTAAGTTTCTTGGAGAGTGTTATACAAATTTCCATTCTTAGCACTTGCTAATGTGGCTGGTGTCGTAGCATTGTATAATACTACTGTTTATGAGGTTTTTGTTGTATTCTAACTTTTAAAATGTGATAATTATTGGGATGTACCCAATTAGTGCATTGGCAGGTTTTTTCGTGTTGAGAATCATAGCAACTCCATGACTATAATTTCTTCTTCTTTTCCCAGAAAAAAGAACTATCTTGTTTTCTTAGTTCTGAACCTTCCATTTACTTTCCAAACGTCTCACTGATTTCCTAGTACTGAACTGTAGATCTATAGCATTCGTTACAGACAGTATCTCTTTCATTTTCATTTACTTTCACGTTCCGATTTTTAATGTATCTTAATGGACATGTATCTTTGTCTTCAAGAGGCATATAACATTGTCAGACTGGCTTGTGCCCACTGAACAACGCGCCCTTGATAACCACGCGACGGTCGATGTGGTATGAAGTATTCATTTCTGTATTTTGATCATTGGTGTAGGGTTAGGTTGTAAGGGAAAAGAAAAGTTGAGTGGATCCCCCAGGCTCTAAACTAACTAGGAGGGAAATATCTCTGCCGCTTTGAAACAGTACACTGCAACACGCCAGACATATTGTTGGGTGAAACAGTAATCAGTAGAATCTGAATGTGTTTCCAAAAAACTAGATATCCACTGCCCTGCTGCCGACAGCTTTCACCGAACCTAGCATAGGGAGCAAATTACAAGTGTAGCCTTGTTAAAGGGAAACACCAGTGCCAGGTTATTGTCTTACCCAGGACAAATATATATATATATATATATAATATAATATAATATATATATATATCATATAAATTATACATATATATATATAGATAAATATATATTAAATATTATCTATATATATATATATATATATATTATATATATATATATATATATATAAATATAGAATATATATATTATAGTCTAGGTGCACACTCCTTTAGTGGGCGTTGTGATGGTTGGTTTAGCACTGGCCTCCGGGTTCATACCCGGACGTGACCTAGGTTCGATCCTGGTCAGGCGAGGGTTGTTTTTATCGATATCAATGCGGCATTGCATTATTCCACTTTCATAAAATATACCTCAGGAGATTGACATAGGATTTGCATTGCAAATCAATTTCCACCGAGTGCCCTACGGGGAGGTGAGCGTAAAACTTCGCTGGCATACTCAAGTATGAGTAGACAAGGTAATGTCTATGGAGCTAGTAAGATCCTAGTTGCACACCCCTTTTATGGGGTCGTGTGGCTGGCATGGGTGGTTTAGCACGGGCCTCCGGTTTCATACCCGGAGTGACCTAGGTTCGAGTCATGGTCAGGGGGGTGTTATTTATCGATATCAATGCGCATGCAATTAGTCATCTTTCATAGAGATATATATATAATATATAACCTTTATATAAAATCATTACATATCTATATACATTTGCATATATACATATATAGATATATATAGCTATATAATATATATATATATATAGATATATACATATGTATATAATATACATTATCTATATATATTATATACATATATATATATATATAATATATATATATATTATTATACATATATATATATATATATATATAATATATATATATATCATATATATATATATATATATATATATATATTATATATATATATATATCTTTTTTTTAACTGTAGTAGGTTCATGTCTGAGCCGGCCGTGCGTACAGCATGAGACTTAATTGTAGTTTCATGTTGTTGAGCTCTTGGAGTGAGTACGTGGTGGGTCCCCAGTTCCTTCCACGGAGAGTGCCGGTTACCTTTTAGTAATAAGTCTCTCTATGTGAGCGGGATTGGGACCAGCACTGACTTGGGCTGGCTTGCACCCGTGGCTAGGTAAGGCCAATCAAGTGAAGTTCATTGCCCAATGGGAACAACTCGGTCGAGTCGGGTGACTCGAACCCTCGAATTCAGATGCCGTCGTGACAGTGTTGAGTCGAGCTTAACCATTCGGTCCACCGCGCCTTTGAACCGATCATGGGCTTCATTATTTTTTTCTTAGCAATTTAAGCAGCGGTGGTTTGCCATTGCCATTCGCCCCGGTGTTTTTTTTTATCGAGTCACCACCTATTACCCGGCCACTGACTGGGTGGCTTCGGCCACCAGGGCTCGGCAGCTAGAGGTGAAGTTTCCGGGCCAAGGGAAACAACGCGCGGCCGGTGACTCGACCCTCGCACTCAGATTGCCGTCGTGACATCTTGAGTCCGACGCTTCTAACCATTCGGACACCGCGGCCCCATATATATATAAAATATATATATTATATATATATAATATATATATATTATTTTTTTTTTTTTTATATACATATATATGTAGAAAGGTAGAATGAGAATGAATATCTTCACAATACAAGAGAGGTATTTGACGGTTTCGATTGCGTCTTCGTCAGAAATACATACCACCAGAGAAATTACATAGAAAATATATATCAGGCGTGAGGCTGACAAAATTACCGGCTGGACCTATTTCGTTCCTCGTAGAAATTGCTGCCGTGACCTTGGAAATTTGAACTGCCCGATGCCGGGTTGCATTCTCTCCGTCTTTTTTTCTTTTATTAGTTGTTCAGTCCTCCAAGGACTATTTCTGCTTCCTTCCAGTTCGGTAGACGTCGCATAATTGCTTTTTGTTTTTTAAACATGAGCCATCATGGCTTAGGAAGTCTGTGTGACGGATGTCAGCTCGATGTCGCTGATCATGGTGCTTAAACCACGGGCGTTTCCCCAAAGTATGCTGTATCGCAAAACACTGCAGGTATGCGATATACAACACTACAAGGGTTGCTTCGGGCTGCAGGTCTGTCACGTATTAAGTCATGTATCTTTTCCCCTGGGATGTGCTGGCGCTTCTCACTGTCTTGCGAAGTATCTGTGATCGCGGGAAATGTTGCATGGACGGTAAAATGAGAACATTACTAGAAGAGAGTGCGGGGTCTGCTCTTAACAAGTATGCTCTCCGCCTTCTTTCTGAGGTTAGCAGGAAGACTCTGGTATACTTGTGTTTCATGAAAGGAACTAATTATATAGCAACATCACCCTCGAGAAACTCAGGGCGCAGATCCTCAGTGCTCTGAGGCAGAAGCCAATCACAACACCCAGATTTCGTTTTGTTTCTGTGGGGCGGAGTAGCAATGGATTAATCATCTTGTATGTGTAGGCTTTCTGTATACAGAGAAACGTTAGGCATCGTCATTCCCGATGGAGCAGAGTGTCAGGAAAGGTAGTTTCTGATTCTCCTCCCACGGTGAACTGGGATTTCTCTGAACGGGGTTGAGCCGCGTTAGCGTATGTCGAAGC
>NC_051420.1:33885937-33893437 GCF_015228065.2 Penaeus monodon | reverse complement strand
GTATACCTACTATATAAATAAAAAATAAACAAATAGATATATGTATACAAATTAACATACAATCATATATAATATTATAATTTAGAATATATAGAGATTATATATATATATATATATATATATATATATATATAATATATATATCTATATATAAGGCTGCGGGGTCGAATGGTTAGAAGCGTCGGACTCAAGACTGTCACGACGGCAATCTGAGTCGAGGGTTCGAGTCACGACCCCGCGCCCGCGTTGTTTTCCCTTGGGCAAGGAACTTCACCTCGATTGCCTGCCTAGACCACGGGTGGCCAAGCCAGCTCAAGTCAGTGCTTGGTCCCAAGACGGGATAAAATAAGAAGGACTGTTACCTAAAAAGTAACACGGCACTCTCCGTGGCAAGGAACGGGGACCCTACACGTACTCACTACAAGAGCATCACACGTGAAAAAAACTGCAATCGCGTATCATGCTGTGACCACGGCGGCTCAGACATGAACCTACCGGTAAATGATGATGATATAGATATAATATATATTAGAATATAGATAGACAGATAGAGGATAGAGAGAATATAGATAGAGAGAGAGAGGTATGATTATAGAGACAGAATATATGAGAGAGATATATACAGACAGATATATGAGCAATAGATATATATAGATTATGAGATATGATAGATATGTATATATGAGAGAGATAGGTAGAGATATAGATATATAGATAGATATCTATAATAGAGATATATAGATATATATCTATATCTATATCTATTCTATCTATCGAGCTAGGTATGTGTGCTATCGATCTATCTAGCGAGATAGATTCGATATAGATATAGCTATCTATAGATATATAGATATAGATATGTAATATATATATGCATACATACTATATTATATATAATATATATATATAAAATTATTATATAATATATATATATATAATATAAATATGTATTTATATATGTGTGTGTATGTGTATATATGTATAGTATATACATATATGTATGTGATATAAATTATATATATATATATATATACTATATCTATATATATATATATAATATATATATATATTGTATATATATATGTATATAGATACCTATTAATATATATATATATATATAATATATTATATAATATATATATATATATAGATATATATCTATATATATATAATAAGGTGTGTGGGTGTGTGTTGTGTGTGTGGTGTGTGTCGTGTGCGTGTGTGTGTGTGTCATATATATATATATATATTATATAATATAATATTATATATATTATATATCCTATATATAGATATACTATATATATCTATATATATTTGATTTATGTGATTATTATAATAAATATCTATATATGATATTTATACAATTTATCACATTTATGTATATATATATATATATGTATAAATATGTATATATGTACATATATATCTATCTAGATATAACTGTCTCTATATATATATATATATATATATATATAATAGATCTATATTATTGTGAAGTGTGTGTGTGTGGGTGTGTGTGTGTTGTATATATATATATATCGTGTGTGTGTGTGTGCATAGATATATATATATGTATATACATATATATATATATGTATGTATATATATATATATATATATATATACTATATATAATATAATTATATATATATATATATATGTATATATATGAATATGTATATGTGTATATATATATGTATATATATTTGGTTTATTAAAAAGGTAGGTTCATGTTTGAGTCGCTTGGTCACAGCATGAATTAATTGTCGATGCATGTTGTGAGGCTCTTGGAGTGAGGACGTGGTAGGGTCCCCAGTTTCCTTTCCACGGAGAGTGCCGGTGTTAACTTTTAGGTACATTCTCTCTATTTATAGGGCTTGGTGACCAAAATGACTTGAGCTGGCTATCCCACCAGCGGCTAAATAGGCAGTCGAGGGTAAAGTTCCTTGCCCAAGGAAATTAAATCGTATGTAGGTTTTGATTTTACCTAAAATTATGTAAATCAGTGCAAGTGCTCACATACGCGCGCGGGCGATCCGTGTCTGTGTGTTTATGGATCTGCACCCACGTACTTCGTATGCGGCGCTTGGGGGTGACTGTGGCACGATTCATGTTGATATCATTATTATATATATATCTAGATCTATAATATATATATAATTATTATAGATATATAGATAGATATATATATAGATATATATATGTACATACTATAATAAGTATATATATATATATATAGATATATGATATATATATTAATACATATCTGTATATTATATGTATATATATGTATTATAGGTATATATATATATATATAGATATATATATATAGATATATAGATAATAATATCTATATATATATCTGTGTGTGATGTGTGTGAGTATGTCGGTGTGTGTGTGTGTGTGTGGTTGTGTGTGTGTGTGTGTGTTTGTGTGCGTGTGGGTCGGTAGATATATGTATATATTAATAGATATATAGATATATATATATATAGTAGTATAGTAATATATATATATTTATATATATATATATATATATATATCTATATATTATATATAGTATATATATATATAGATATATATATATATTATATACTGTATGTATGTATATATATGGTGTGTATGTGGTGGTGTGTGTGGTGTGTGGTGTGTTGTGTTGTGTGTTTTGTGTGTGTGTGTGTGTGTGTGGTGTGGTGTGTGTGTGTATATATATATGTATAATATATATATATATATATATATATATATATCTATCTATATATATATATATATATATATATATATATATATATATATATATATATATATATTATATATATAAGCGTGAGTGCGTGAGCTGTGTTACGTGTCCATGAGGTGTATATGCACGAGTAGCAATTATACTTAGATATGTATATCTGTGCATAGCGTGTCTCATATATATATATATAAGATAAACGTATATGTGTGTCTATGTATATGTATGTATGTGTGTGTGGGAGTAGTGTTTAGTTAAGTATATGAATATATGGATATAAGTAGGTGCGAGTGTATATATGCGTAATACATGCGTCTAAGTGTTATGTGTGTGTACGTATCTATCTATCTATATATCTATCTATCTAATATCTCTCCTATCTCTCTATCTATCTATATATTTATCTATCCATTCTATCTATCAATCTACTATATATCTAATCTATCTATCTATCTATCTATATATCTATCATACTATCTATCTATCGATTATCTATTATCTATCTATCTATCTATATATATATATATATATATATATATATTTATATATACACGCACACACACATAACAAGACTTGCACACAAGCACACACACGCACACACACACACACAGAACTGTATATATATATATATATATATATATATATATATTATATATATATATATATTATAATATATAATAGATATATATATATCTATATATATATAATATATACTGCACAAGTATGTGTGTGTATACATATAAGTCTGTATATATAAATGTATAATATATAATATATAACTTCCTATATAATATATATATATATATATATATATTATAGATATATATATTATATAATATATATAGATATATCTATAATATATATATATATAGAGTTATATATTTGTACACACATATATATAATTATATCTATCATAGATTATTAGTATATATATATAGATATATATATATATATTATATATATATACAGATAGTATATCTATATATATATATATATATATATATATATATATATATATATATATATCTTATATATATATATAATAGATTATATATTACATAGATAACATCTATATATATATATATAATATATATAATATATATATATATATATATATATATATATTATATTTGCACATATGTGTGTGTATAAATATAAGGTCTGTTATATATGTAAATGTATATGTATATATATACCATAAAATATCATATTATATTCATATATTATATATATATATATATATATAGATATACGAGATATATATATATATATATATATATATATATATAATATATATATATATAGATAGATATATATATATGATATATATATATATAAATAAATGTGTGTATATATATACAGTCTGTGCATATATATATATATATATATACAGTCTGTGAATGTATATATCATAATATTATATATATATATATATATATATATAGATATCTATATTATATATATATATTATTATTTTTTTTTGATACATATTTACATATATCTATATAATTATATATATATAATATATATATATATTATATTAATGTATGTATATATATAATACTATATATATAGAATATATCTATATATATATATATATATATAATTTATGTATATATATATATATATATATATATTATATATATATATATATATATTATATATATATATATATATTAGATACATATACCCAGACTGTGATATATATAGACATATATATATAGAAAGATATATATATATATAGTAGAATATATACATATATATATATATATATAGTCTATATATATATATGTCTATATCGATATATATATATATATACTATATTTATACATATATATATTATATATATATTATATATATAGATATATATATGGTTACCCAACCAATATATAGGCACCTTCATACTAGTATTACCCCGTAAACCAACATTCACTGGCCTCGGTCATACACTTCCTCAGTTTTACCCATATTATATACAAAAATTAACAGTATAAAAACTTTGATCACTAGGGCTACAATTTGTGTAGTAACTGGGCAGCCTTCATCAAGAATTGTTATTCTAAAAAACTTTCTTTACAACAAATGGATAACCCATTACAGTTGTTTGATAAAATAACAAAAACTTTTTTGCACAACAAATCTCCAAACAACAAACTGTCTGTTATGTCAAAAAGAGACCATAAGTATGTTAAAACTACAATATTTGGGTGATTTAAGCTATGAAATCAGGAAACAGTTAAAAACATCTACGGAATAACTACCCCCAGATTAAGTTCACTTTTGTTTTCAGGAACACCAATACTATAGCAATAGTTCATGAAACAACTATGAAACTAAGTCTCTGACTAGTTCTAATGGGTAATTTATTTACCTGTCCTAGCTTGCCAAGCTAGGTACGTGGGGTCAACCTCACGAGGTCCTGCGACACGCATCTACGAACATAAAGGAAAGTCCTTCAGAACTGCTCCCGCTGAGCAAACAATCCGTCTCGGCAATAAGAGAAACATTCCACTTGAACCCTCACACCTTTCTCGAACAACGATTTCAATATTTTATCCTTCATTCTTCCCGCAGGAACCTCATCACCTCTGAATCCCTCCTATCAAAAAGAGGAGCCAGAACGAAACAACGGAACCACTGCAAACGACGCGGGGGGACACAGGAAACCCCCTGGTACCACAAACAACAATCGGGGCAGGGGACAGCCGGGAGCGCGGAGGAGGGAGTGAGGGCGGGGACGAGGGCGCGGGGTAGGAGTGTTGGGGGGACGGAGGGGGGGCGACCCGGGGGAGGGACGGAGGTGGGAAAGGCCCAGAACCGCCCTCTGGGGGAGGGAAAGCAGGAAGAAGGAGGAGCGGGGTGGCGTCTGCAGCATTGAGAAGGACGGCGGGGGGGAACCGGCGAAACGGTGCAAAGAAAGAATGGAGCGGCACGGCCGGGGGAGAGACCGCGTGGTGCGAGTAGAGAGAGAACGAGAGAGAGATGAGATAGAAAGGAGAGAGAGAAAGAGAGAGAGAGAGCAGACAGAGAGACGAGAGAGTTAAGAGAGATAGAGAGAGAGGAGGAGATGATAGAGGAGAGAGAGAGAGAGAGAGAAGACCAGAGACAGAGATAGAGAGAGAAGAGAGATAGAGAGAGAGAGAGAGAGAGAGGTGGGGGAAGAGATATATAGATACAATAGATAGATCGATATATAGAGTAGAGAGAGATAGATACAGAGTAAAGAGATAGAGATATAAGAGGATAGAGATATATAATTATATCTAAGAGAGAGAGACTTTATGATAGAGATATAGATATATATATCGAATAGATATATAGATAGAGATATAATCTTCTGCTTTTATACGGTAGGTTAAGTCTGAGCCGCCGTGGTCACAGCTGATCCTAATTTAGTGTTTTTTAATGTGTGATGCTCTTGGAGTGAGACACGTGGTAGGGTCCCCAAGTTCCTTTCACGGAGGAGGGCCCGGGGGGACCGGGGGAAGGGAAGCAGGAGAGAGAGAAGAGGAGAGTAAGAGAGAGCGCGAGAAGAGAGAGAGAGAGGGAAGAGAGAGAGAGAGAGAGAGAGAAAGGAGAGAGAGAGAGCAGAGAGAGAGATAGAGAGAGAGAGAGAGAGAGAGAGAGAGAGAGAGAGAGAGAGACATCACAGAGAAAGAGAGAGAGACAGAGAGAGAGAGAGAGATTATAGATATCTATATAGATATAATATAGATCTATATATATAAATAGATGGTCTGTAGAGAGATATAGTAATATATACTATATAGATTATATATATGAGATATATTATATGATAGACAGGGTCTGGGATTATTAGATAGAGAGAGATTAGATAATATATATATATATATAATATATAATATATATATATTTTATATATATATAAAATAATCTGTCATTAAAATATATATATTATTATATATTTTATATATATATATATATATATATATTTATATTTTGTATATGTATATATATACATACTATATATATACAAAATAATATATATATATTATATATATATATATTTTTATTATATATTATTATATATACTTATTGATGTATGTATGTATTATATATATAAAATTCTATTATATTATATATATATATTATTCATAATAGTATGTATGTTATATATTATATTTTTTTTTATATCTTATCATATATATATATATATATATATATATATATTTATATATTTTTATATATAATATATAAAATTATATTATACTGTATTTTACTATATATAATATATAATATTTTTAAATTATATATATATATATATATATATATATATGTATATATATTATTTTATTATATAATATATATATAAAATATATTATTTTATTTATATATGATTTTAATGGACCAACAACAACGGCACCTTCCATACTATATCTACCGTAAACCAACATTCACTGGCCTCGGCCTACACTTCCTCAGTTTTCCCCCATATATATACAAAATTAACAGTATAAAAACTTTGATCACTAGGGCCTCAATTTGTGTAGTAACGGGGCAGCCTTCATAAGAATTGTTTTTTCTAAAAACTTCTTTACAACAAATGGAAAACCCATTACAGTTTTTTTATAAAATAACAAAAACTTTTTTGCCAACAAATTCTCCCAACCAAAAAACTGTCTGTACTGTCAAAAGAGACCATAAGTATGTTAAACTACCATATTTGGGTGATTTAAGCTATGAAATCAGAAACAGTTAAAAACCACTCTTACGGAATAACTCCCCCCAGATTAAGTTCA
>NC_051420.1:33865937-33868437 GCF_015228065.2 Penaeus monodon | reverse complement strand
TCGTGCATGTAGCTCTACCTCAGGTGTTTGTCTGTTCCCGTCATGCACACAGATAACAGCTCCTGTCACTGGGTTCACCGAACCGTCAGTGTATATATATAATATATATATGTAAATAGATAGATAGGACGCGGTGGCCGAATGGTTAGAGCATCGGACTCAAGACTGTCACGACGGCAACCTGAGTTCGAGGGTTCGAGTCACTGGCCGGCGCGTTGTTCCCATGGGCAAGGAACGTCACTTCGATTGCCTGCCTAGCCACTCTGTGGGCAAGCCAGCCCAAGTCAGTGCTGGTCCCAAGCCCGGGTAGAATAGAGAGAATGATTACCGAAAAAGGTAACACCGGCACTCTCCGTGGAAAGGAACTGGGGACCCTACCACGTACTCACTCCAAGAGCATCACAAATATGAAAACTACAGTTAAGTATCATGCTGTGACCACGGCCGCTCAAACATGAACCTATACCGTTGAAAAAAAAGATATATATATATAGATAGATAGATAGATTCTGCATGTGTTGTTTTTCTAAAATTAATTTCCTTAATACTAACGTCTGTTTCCTATTCCTTCCAAGGTTCTGTTGCACAAGCCCTGGGGTATGTTTTGCCATAACCCTGAACTTGCATCATATTTAATGTATTGCAAGAATTACCTATCTATGGAAGCTCTCTCACTGGTCTCTCTATAGCGAGATAAGACATCTGGTTGGTCTGATATTTTCATTGTCTTGGATTAACTTACAGCCAAATAGTGCACTCAATCAAGTATTCAAGTCTTATATTGAAATTAGTTCCAATTCTCACCTTAAGTTTGCTATTTTTGCTGTTATAGGACACCCTAATGTCAATCTCATGGCTTTGTCTGTACCTTTTCTAACTTCTCAATTTTGGTTTTGGGAAATGTTCCTAATATGTGTGTAGCATGATCAGTAAGACTCCTATAGTATACAATATACATTTGTCTAAGAACATTTATGGATGCCTCTAGTCTGTTTCATGTAATTGCTTGTAATGCCTAATTTTACAGTTACACCTTTCGATATATATCTCAATATCATACGATTTTCGTTTAACAGATATATACCTAAATACTTGTACTTCCTAACCCATTCAAGTTCTTTTATCATCTAAACATAAGTCTTTTGCTTCTCCCTTCATTCCACAATGTGACATAACCTTTGGTTTACTGGCTGATATTACAGGCCCATCATTCTTACAATCTTACAATTTTTACAAGTGTTTCTTTCATTGCCGTTAATAATGGCGCTTGTAATGGAATATCACCAGCATACCCTATACGTACCACATATTTTAACTGATGCTGAAAATAATCTCGTTCAGCATATAGCATCTTGCTTTACATGAGCGCAGAATCTGTCTGTAGTGAGCTGCAAATGAAGCAAGTACAAGAAAAAGAAAATAATAATGATCAAAACACTGTCCATCAACACATTAAACAACATTGGACTTAGTTTACTCCCTTGGGGGAAAGGAACCTTGAAAGAATACTTGAGCTTTTTTGCATCTTGATATTGTTTGATCCATGACAACAGCTTTCCTTTTACACTTAGTTTACACAGTTCAGATAATATTGTTCGACCTTGAGCTTTGTCAATGCACTCTTCAGGTCTATAAATGCAGAATATTTGCATCTGTGTTTTGCTAAGAAAGTAGTAATACAAGGCACAGTACTTTCCCCCGCCATACATCCATTAATATTTGCGTCATGTTTGTTACTTATCTGAAAGATGAGCCTTGTGAGGAGTATTCTGTCCAAGGTTTTACACAGGCATGATGTTAATGATACTGGCCTATATGCCTCTGGATCATAAGGCTTTGCTATTGGTGTAATTACAGCGTATTTCCATTTATTTGAAATAATTCCTGTAAAGAAGCTGCTTAACCTCTGCTAATGCATTAATGATATCATCCCCAAGTGCAGTGATTTTCCTAATTTTTTACGCATTTAATATATCCCATTCAGTGATCAGGTTGTCTAAATCATCCATTTCTTTCTATTCGATGCCACTGATTTTGTTCACTTTTCTGAAGTTCATCTATTATGTCTCTCGGTTCCTGAGAGGACGCTGCCATTAATTCATTAGTTTTCGTAGAGAGAGAGAGAGAGAGAGAGAGAGAGAGAGAGAGAGAGAGAGAGAGAGAGAGAGAGAGAGAGAGAGAGAGAGAGAGAGAGAGAGAGAGAGAGAGAGGGGGGGGGGAGAGAGATAATTTAACAATGGCTCCAAGAAAGCATACCGATATGAAATATGTAAAATCGTGAACTATTTAGAATTGTTCGCAAAAAAGGAGGTTGTATCCATGCTCAGTACCGCACTCGCTGTCTCTATCCGTCCCCATAAACCATTTCGCAGTGCTAGGTTCTGGAGACGAATGTAATTAACTATTTTATATCATTATTGATTAAGGATTCCTTCCCACGTCACTACCTTCTAAATACTTTATGGGGTCACCCTTTTAGCTGCTAGCATGAGAAGAATCC
>NC_051420.1:33825886-33850837 GCF_015228065.2 Penaeus monodon | reverse complement strand
ATATTATCGGGAAAGTTTGGCTGACCTTAAAGGCTAAAAGGCTGTCTTGTGTCTTTGAACCATCTGCATATGTCGTATTTCACCTTGGTATTTGGGAAGTGTGTTAAAGAACTCACTCCCTGATTCTTTTCGGATCTCTCCCCCTTCCTATAGTCCACGGGGGGGGGGGGGCAACAAGTAAATCCTAGGAGAGATTCAAATTGAGAGCTTCCACAAGTTCCTCATTCTCCTACCATAGGATTGGCTGTCCTCAAGGGGACTGAAACTACTGAATGTAGAAAACAGTGGGAGTTGCAGATGAATAAGCCTAACATCCATCGTCAAGCTTTCTACGAATAAGCGATCTATAAAGCCGCAAAGCGTTGTGCAGTCTACACCCCAACCCCCTAATGGAAGCCGTCTTGCCGCGGTGGGGAGGGCTTGAGGTCTCAATGATCTGGTGAGCCGACCAGAGGGCTACCCATACTGGAGGGGTCACCATGAGGGATGAGACAAAATGGCTTCCTGGTGCACCAAGGCCTATGAGAAGGGATGGTGCACCCAACCCTGGTTCATTCCATCTTGGACCAGGGAGAACTCTCCCACGTGTGTTTGCCGTGCGTGGCATCCCGTATTACCAGGAGACAGGAGTCCTGGAGGTTGAGCGATGCTGCACGCTGCGCCCTGCAGCTAGCAACACACCTCTTTGGTCCTTTATTCTGGTTAGACGGGTGGCTTGATCAAGGCCCGGTCAAGTCAATCGGCTGGTCAAATATGGCTAGGGTCAAGCAGGCACTATTCAGTCGGTAGCGCATAGGTCCCGCGACTGCCATCAGTACTGTAATAGTGGCTGCGTATATTTCCTCATTACCCCTGTGGCTGTTGGGAGATTTTGAGCCCCAACTATAGCTTCCCCTCATTGGACTCCATGGTGGGTGGGGGGGGTGAGGAAATGAAGAATTCCAATTTGTATGAGTACTACAAATTTACAAAGATCTAGCTCTCTCCCTGACGACCTACGCAATCCCCCGACCATTCCCTCTGGAAAATCACACGTCACTCTGGAACCTTTTCAGTTTCCAAAGGGCAAGAATGGGAATCGTAATGGTTCCCGGGCTCCCAAACCAGGTAAGAAGGGGAAAAGTCCTCCTCAATCCACTAAGGAGATCTTACCTGGTAAATATGAAAGCATTTCATATAGTAAGTACCTGGTAGTGAAGACCATTGATGGTGTATCAATCATGGATCTTGACATCTTTGAGGTTCATCGGAAAATAGTTGAAGTATGTCAACGTGATCCTCGTATCACCCCACAGCGAGATGGTAGCCTGATAGTTGAGCTTTCGTCACCAGACGAGAGTGACCGTCTGCGTGCAATATGTAACATTCCTGGGGCTAAAGTTTCATGCTCTCCTCACAAAACCCTCAATCAGTGTAAGGGAATTGTCTTTTCCCCGAGACCTGATGAGGTATTCTGAGGAGAAACTGTTAGAGGAACTAGAGAATTTTAATGTAGTGGCAGTAAAACGTTTTAGGAAGAAAGTTGATGGTTTGGAACAGTCGACACCAGCTCTTCTAACTTTTAACACATTAGTCCTTCCAGAATCGGTTAAGTTAGCATGGTACCACCTCAAGGTAAAGCCATATGTGCCCAACCTATGCGGTGCTTCCACTGCCAGGGTTATGGGCATGGAGCCAACTCTTGCCGTTTTAAAGAAAATGGACAACCAAGAGTATGTGTAAAGTGTGGTACAACAGGTCATCAAGGAGATGACAACTGTCCAGGTCCAATATGCTGTTACCACTGCAAAAAAGCTCATGAAGATTCTTCAAAGCAATGTAAAAGGTACAAATTTGAAAAGGAAGTATTGGTAATAAGGAGCAAGGAGAAAGTTAGTTTTCCAGAGGCAAAGCGACGTGCCCGTGTGCTGTTTGCACAGCCAGGTAGGTCCTTTGCTTTGGTTCTAGCCCATCCTCCTTCCCACCAACCCTTGCCCTCCAATGCTTCTTACAGCACACACTCTGCCACTTCCTCTAAACCTCAGTCCCAAATTGCTGACACTGCCTCTGGTGAGTTGTTCCACCAGAAACGGAGTAGGAGTGAGGGTCTATTGAGGACACTCCTCCTCCCAAAGTAATGTCTTTGGAGCCATCAGGCAAGGCTCCAGAGGCCTCAACGGACTCGGTTCATAATGAAGCTCTCAGAATCTGTACTGGGGCTTTCAGGTCTTCACCTGTGGAGTCCCTGTATGCTGAGAGTGGAGAACCACCTCTTTCATTACACGGGACTACATGAACCTGATTTACTATACGAGACTACAAAGGATTCCGGGATCTCCTACATCCAGATTGGTTTTCAACCCCCTTGAGGATAGCCGATCCTATGGTAGGAGAATGAGGAATCTTGTAGAAGAACTTAATTTAAGTCTCACTAAGGTTCTGGCTGTTGGAATTCCCCAATTCCCCCCTTGGACTAATCAAGTCAAGCTGGATTTGGTCGGAATTGGGAAAGGGGAGAGATCTGAAGCAGAAGTCAGAGAGAGATTTCTTCAGCACATTTCTAAGTACGAAGGATCGGACGCAATATATACAGATGGTTCGAAATCTGAAAATGGTGTGGGCTTTGCAGCAGTGAGCAGAAGGAAGACTGCATCTGGCAGTCTTTCTCTAGCAGCCTCACTGCAGAGTTACATGCCATCCTTGCAGCAGTTAAGATGACTAGAGATCTTATGAACCATTCTATTGTGATATATTGTGACTCTCGTAGTGCCTTGTAAGCAATCAAGAGTTTAAACTCATCACAGGTTCAAGATTGGCTTGCACTGATGTCAACACGTAAAAAGATAACTCTATGTTGGGTGCCAGCGCATGTGTGTGTCAGTGGGAATGAGCGAGCGATCAGAAGGCTAAGGCAGCTGCCGCTCAGCCTTGTGATGCTCGTTTTCCTCTCCCACACACCGACCTGAAACCCAGCATCAGGTTGTCTTTGCGATAAATGGAAGGAACAATGGAGGCATATCTCCAGGAATAAACTGCGAGAGATTAGAGATGACCTTGGCAGTTGGGTGACTAGCATCCATCCCAACCGAAAAGTGGAAGTTGCATTAACAAGGCTAAGAATCGGGCACACAAGACTGACTCATGGGCCGATGATGGCTGAAAATCAAGCACTTTGTGAGGGATGCCAAGAGCCCTTAACAATCGCACATGTAGTGGAAAGATGTGCAACATTCTCAGACCAAAGACGTATGTACTTGTCTCCCCCATATACACTGAAGAATGTATTGGGGGAGGATTGTGACATAGAGGGTCTTATTAGTTTCCTTAGGGAGACTAATATTTTTAATAAAATTTAATTATGCATAATGTTTATGCAATAATTTTATACACTTAGAGTATAATATTTATGCTTTGATTTTTAATTTGTTTATTGTTATTTATAAGATATCTATTGATAGATTTTTAAAGTTTTAAACATTTTAATATTTCTGTTTAACAAGGTATTCGCCGCTAATGACCTTAGCTGTTGACGCAGCAGATAATTTTAAATAATCAATCAATCAATCAGTGTAAGGGAATTGTCTTTTCCCGAGACCTGATGAGGTATTCTGAGGAGAAACTGTTAGAGGAACTAGAGAATTTTAATGTAGTGGCAGTAAAACGTTTTAAGAAGAAAGTTGACGGTTTGGAACAATCTACACCAGCTCTCCTTCTAACTTTTAATACGTTGGTCCTTCCAGAATCAGTTAAGTTGGCATGGTACCACCTCAAGGTAAAGCCATATCTGCCCAACCCTATGCGGTGCTTCCACTGCCAGGGTTATGGGCATGGAGCCAACTCTTGCCGTTTTAAGGAAAATGGACAACCAAGAATATGTGTTAAGTGTGGTACGACAGGTCATCAAGGAGATGACAACTGTCCAGGTCCAATATGCTGTTACCACTGCAAAGAAGCTCATGAAGCTTCTTCAAAGCAGTGTAAAAGGTACAAATTTGAGAAAGAAGTATTGATAATAAGGAGCAAGGAGAAAGTCAGTTTTCCAGAGGCAAAGCAACGTGCCCGTGTGCTGTTTGCACAGCCAGGTAAATCCTTTGCTTCGGTTCTGGCTCATCCTCCTTCCCACCAACCCTTGCCTTCCAATGCTTCTTACACTACACACTCTGCCACTTCTTCTAAACCTCAGTCCCCAATTGCTGAAACTGCCTCTGGTGAATTCCACCAGAAACGGAGTAGGAGTGAGGGGTCTATTGAAGAGACTCCTCCTCCCAAAGTAAGGTCTTTGGAGCCATCAGGTGAGGCTCCAGAGGCCTCAACGGTGACAGCTCCAGCTGCCTCCACATCCACAGGGGCCTCTGCTGCTAGGCAGAATGCCCCTGAAGCAAAGGCTCAGGTCCATTCTTTGTCCAGGCAAAGAAATCCTGAGCCTGTCAAAAGGAAGCCTGTGGTACTAGTTCCACGGGTAAACAACCCCTCAAAAGACTCTCCCAAGATCCTGGAAAGGGACAGCCTAAAGGTGTAGGGCAAACCATGACCACAGGTGCTGCCAAACACCTTATGAAAAAATAGTTTAAAGAACTGGATACCCTAATCCAATGGAACTGTCAGGGAATTCATGCAAAATGGGAAGAACTGCAACATCTGATAGCTTCATGTAACCCAGTTTGTGCAAGATATGACCAGGAAAAATCGTCCGATTTCCCTGAGAGGATTCCAAATTCAAGCCCATTATGGGACTTTTGACAATGGACCTCATGGAGGAGTAGCAGTAATGGTACGTCAAGATATTCCCTTCCAGCCCATCCACCTGCAGACAACACTGCAGGTGAAGGCTGTGAGAATAGGCTTCACACGACCTTACACTGTTGCATCTATCTACCTTCCTCCACATAATCTCAACATAAATGATTTGGAAGATCTACTTGGGCAGTTGCCACATCCATTTCTACTCTTGGGAGATTTCAATGGTCGGCATCACCTCTGGGGAGACACTTTGTGCAACCCTCAAGGAAGGGCCTTGGAGTCCTTGCTCTTAAGAGTAGATGCAGTTTTATTGAACAGTGACACTCCCACACATTTCCAAATTCAAACTGGGACATTCTCCAATATAGACCTGTCAATTGTCTCACCTGAATCACAGATGAATTTCACTTGGCAGGTTATGGAAGACTTGCATGGAAGCGACCACTTTCCAATACTTTTGGAGGAGGTGAATGGTATTCCAGCTAATGGAGTGCAGAGATGGCGACTTGAACATGCGAACTGGAATCTTTTTAGATCAACTGCAGTATTGCATGAATCTGTGAATGATTTCCAGTGTGTTCAAGATGCTGTTAATCACTTCACATCACGAATTCACCTTGCAGCAGAAGCATCCATTCCCAAAAGTAGCGGGCATTACCGTCGACCTCCAGTACCATGGTGGTCTGATGAATACCAACAAGCTGTCAGAGCAAGAAAAGCTGCATTAAGGCAGTTGAAACGACGCCCAGTGATGTAAACTTGATCCATTACAAAAAGACCCGAGCCAAGGCCAGGCGAGTGCTAAAGGAGGCCAGACGGACGTCATGGAGACAGTATGTCTCCTTGATTAACTCTGGGACCCCCTTAGCATGGGTATGGGACAAGGTGCGTAAGATCACTGGAAAGAGCACATCACTGTCACCACCTGCTTTGAAGATTGATGGCATAATCATCACAGATAAAAAAGATGTTGCTAATGAGCTAGCTAAATCCATGGCAGAGATCTCCTCTGGAGCATCTTACACTGCCCGATTCTCCACTCTTCGGGCTGAACAGGAACGACACCCAGTGTCGTTCTTCAGTAGGACTGCAGCAGAACTTCCATACAACTTGCCATTCTTGAGCAAGGAGATGGACTCTGCTTTGCAGCTCTGCCGTAAGACTGCCCCAGGAAGTGACGATATTCCATACCAAATGATATCTCACTTACCAGAGAACCCAGAAGTTCTTGTTGGACCTATTCAATAGGATATATAGGGAGGGTACAGTGCCATCCACATGGAAAGAGTCTATAATCATTCCTGTCCCTAAACCTGGCAGGAAATTACAGACAAATTTCCCTCACCAGCTGCATCTGCAAGCTGATGGAGAAAATGGTAAACTTCAGGTTGACATGGATGCTAGAAAAGGAAAACGTGCTGACTCCATATCAATATGGGTTTAGAAGATTGAGATCGACCACAGATGCACTTGTAAGGATGGAAACTGCTATACAGAATTCCTTCGCACAGCGACGTCACATGATAGCAGTCTTCTTTGACCTTGAAAAGGCTTATGATACTACTTGGAAGCATGGCATACTCATGAAGCTGTATGACATTGGTTTAAGAGGAGCATTACCTACCTTCATACAAAGCTTCCTTGCTAACAGGAAATTTAGAGTTCGGGTGGGAAACAGTTTCTCTAATCTGGAAGATCAGCTGGAAGGGGTCCCACAAGGGAGTGTCTTAAGTGTGACCCTGTTTGCCATTGCTATAAATGACATTGTAAAGGCTCTTCCAAGTTCTGTCTCATGTAATTTGTATGTGGATGACTTGTACACTGTACTGCTCGAGGAAGCTTACAGGATGTGCAAGGACACATGCAGGCTGCAATAAATCAGGTTGTACAGTGGACAACATATCATGGGTTCAAATTTTCCCCAAGCAAGACCATGGCTATACATTTCCACAAACGAGGAAAATTCCATCCTTCCCTCTATTTAGGAGCAAACCCAATGCAATTTGTCCAAGAGGTGAAGTACTTGGGTCTAATTTTTGACTCAAGGCTTACATGGGTGCCTCACATCAAACAGTTAAAAGTAAAGGCTACAAAAGCACTTAGTATTTGCGGGTTCTTCAATCTATCTTGGGGTGCAGACCGCACAACGCTTCTACGGCTTTACCGAGCGCTTATTCGTAGTAAGCTGATTATGGATGTGAAGCTTATTCATCTGCAACTCCCACTGTTCTACGGATGTAGACTCGGTTCATAATGAAGCTCTCAGAATCTGTACTGGGGCTTTTAGGTCTTCACCTGTGGAGTCCCTGTATGCTGAGAGTGGAGAACCACCTCTTTCATTACACCAAGAATACATGAACCTGATTTGCTACACGAGACTACAAAGGATTCCAGGATCTCCTACATCCAGATTGGTTTTCAACCCCCTTGAAGATAGCCGATCCTATGGTAAGAGAATGAGGAATCTTGTGGAAGATCTTAATTTAAATCTCTCTAAGGTTCTGGCTGTTGGAATTCCCCATTTCCGCCTTGGACTAATCAAGTCGAACTGGATTTAGTCGGAATTGGGAAAGGGGAGAGATCCGAAGCAGAAGTCCGAGAGAAATTTCTTCAGCACATTTCTAAATACCGGGGATCAGATGCAATTTATACAGATGGTTCGAAATCTGAAAATGGCGTGGGTTTTGCAGCAGTGAGCAGAAGGAAGACTGCATCTGGCAGTCTTTCTCTAGCAGCCTCGATCTTCACTGCAGAGTTACATGCCATCCTTACAGCAGTTAAGATGACTAGAGATCTTATGAACCATTCTGTTGTGATATACTGTGACTCTCGTAGTGCCTTACAAGCAATCAAGAGCTTAAACTCATCACATCCAATAGTGAGGGAGGTTCAAGATTGGCTTGCACTGATGCCAACACGTAAAAAGATAACTCTATGTTGGGTGCCAGCGCATGTTGGTGTCAGTGGGAATGAGCGAGCTGATCAGAAGGCCAAGGCAGCTGCTGCTCAGTCTTGTGATGCTCGTTTTCCTCTCCCACACACCGACCTGAAACCCAGCATCAGAAGTTGTCTTCGTGATAAATGGAGGAAACAATGGAGGCATATCTCCAGGAATAAACTGCGAGACATTAGAGATGACCTTGGCAGTTGGGCGACTAGCATCCATCCCAACCGAAAAGTAGAAGTTGTATTAACAAGAATAAGAATCGGGCACACAAGACTGACTCATGGGCCAATGATGGCTAAAAATGAAGCACTTTGTGAAGGATGCCAAGAGCCATTAACGATCGCACATGTAGTGGAAAGATGTGCAACATTCTCAGATCAAAGGACGTATGTACTTGTCTCCCCATATACACTGAAAAATGTATTGGGGGAAGATTGTGACATAGAGGGTCTTATTAATTTCCTTAGGGAGACTAATATTTTCAATAAAATTTAATTATGCATAATGTTTATGCAATAATTTTATGCACTTAGAGCATAATATTTATGCTTTGATTTTTAATCTATTTATTGTTATTTGTAAGATATTTATTTATAGATTTTTTAAGTTTTAAACATTTTAATATTTCTAGTTAACAAGGTATTCGCCGCTAATGACCTTAGCTGTTGACGCGGCAGATAATTTTAAATAATCAATCAATCTACACCCCAAGACAGGTGAGAAAGAACCCACAAAATACTGAGCGCTTCACCTTTAACTGTTTACTCGCGTAAGCCTTGAGTCAAAAAATAGACATACGGACTTGACCTCTTGGACAGAATGCTGTGGGTTTGCTCCTAAATAGAGGGAGGGAGGGAACTTTGCCCTTTTGTGAAAATACATAGTCATGGTCTTACTTGGAGAGAATTTGAACCCATGGTATGTTCCTCATTTACTAACAGTCCTGACATGCTGTCCTTTGCACATCCTGTTAGCTTCCTCCTGAGCAGTGTGAAATGTGCGAAGTCATTCACATACAAATACACGAGACAACACTTTGGAACAAACTTCTTATTATACATTTATCAAATAAGCAACACAGTATCAATACTTAATGACAATTTCACTCTCTGGTGTGACTTGTGTATCTAATTTAAGGGACGTCACCCCAAAAATTGGTAGTTGCCCCTAGAGTTCAAGCTCGGTTCCCCCGCAAGAGGCCAGTAAATTGTCGGCGGTTGATAAATTATTGTTTTAATGAGCTTTTTCTTTTTATATTGATGTTTTTATTTTGCGGGATGTCTGTTTAAAGAAACCTGATTTTTTTTCTATTATTTACATAATTGTTATGAGTTAATGTGCAAATCTTCCCTTTTTTATTGTTACGCTTGTAGATTCCATTTTTTTATCTCCATTTCAATTTTTAACACCATTTATATATTTTACCTTTTGTTATTTTTATATACTTTAATTATTGTTAATTTTACTTAAACATATAAATGTTTCCTGTGAACCTCCACCTGCCACACTTACTTCGGACAATAAAATTTCTAATACTTGCTGAATCACGACAGGACACACTTCCAGCAAACCTTCCTGCCACGGTTTAGGAAAGTACCGTTTTCCACCTGCGCCTCTAAACTCTTGTATAAACAAAGAAGCTTTAGTTCATCCAAGGAAGGCCAAATGCGACCTCACGTTAAACTAAAGCTCATACGTCTACTTGAGTATGAAAAGGCTTCCAAGTAGTATCATGTTTTTCATGGTCAAGGAAGGGCTGCTGTGCTGTGATGTAGCTGCGCGCAGGAATTTGGAAATGTCCTGGCCTACATCCCTCACAAGGGTTTTGTATTCGATTCTCAAATTTTCTAAACACCCTCAAATATTGATATGGGGTACAGCACTTTTTCTTTTTCTAGTCCACCTGATGCGTATCATTTTCTTCCGTTCAACTTGAGTCATTCAGAGAGATTGGATCTGAAACTATCGTGGTATAGAAGCATACTGCCAGGGTTTGGGAATAGGATGATTATAGCTTCTTTCCCATTGTCGATGGCCGCTGCCTTCCCTAATGTTTTCACGTATTGAACAGTATACCTGTCACTACAGCTTATTTCGGAACGCTCACGATACTCAAGATATCCTTTGACATGGTGAATAACTTCCACCTCCTTGGCAATTTCGATGGCAAACTCGTGCAAAAGCCCGAACTACATCGTCTGCAGAAAGATCTAATGCCATGGTGATTAGCTACTCATCTTGCACATCTTATATTATCTGTTATGGACTTAAGAGCGGTGCGTGTGACACAGATGGTGTTTCTTTTCCAAGCGGATCTAGTACAACCTTGTTCCCCATACCCATGCTAAAGAGGGTAATCATGAATTACGAGGTCTACTAGCCCTCCTTTATCACTCGAGGTCTCGCTTCCTTTGTGTGATATGGTCAAAAGTCAATCGCTGGTCCGCGTCTTGGATAAGTGGGCATTATGTTATTTTCACCTTGAATACCTCTCGGTCGTGCCTTCAACTGAGCCTCGAGAGACCTGTGCTTTGGGAAGAATCTTTTGAGGACGTGCTCAGGATGCCTTTGCTATGGGCATTGTGGTGAATCATAAGCCGTTTGATAGGGGAATTCCTGTCCAGCAGTGGAGGCCCTGTAAATTGTGGTAGCAACGGAGCTGGTTATACAACTGAATGCTTCTCTGGAACCGAGCTCTGAAATCTCTAAATGTCCATTATTTTTGGAAGACACACTACACACACCCACACACACACACACACACAATCACACACATATATATATTATTATTATATTATATATATATTAGATATTATATAACATATTATATATAATATATATATTATATTATATATAATTATAGACTTATATATCTTATATATAATATTATATTAACTATAGGAGATAGCTATAATATATATATAATCTATATATCGTATATATATATATATATATATATATATATATAATTTATATATATATATATATATACATATTATATATATATATATATTAAGATTATATATATATATCTGATTTCTTATATATATACTATATGTTAATTTTATATATATGTATCATATATATGTATATTATCTATATATTATATATATGCAGATAATACTATATATTCTATAATTCCTGACTATATATATGATAACATAACATAATCATTATAAAATAATATACATGTATATTATGTCTATGTGTCTATATAATCCATACAATAGATATATTCTCCTTATATATAGGTATACTATGTATATTATATATATAATAATATATAATATATATATATATATATAATATAATTATCATATAGGTCATTATACTATAATATTATCTAATACATATTATATATATAAATATATAATCTTAATATATAGATATTGTCTAGATCTTATAGATATGCATACTATATTATATTAATTACCCTATATATATATATATAACTATAATATCTTTATTATATATATATATATATATATATTATACTATACTATACCTATACGACGTATATAAAATAAATAAATATTATATCTATATGTATATATATATATATATTATATCTATATATATATTATATATATATATCTATATATATTTATTAATATATAATATATATATTACAGTTACATATACAGTGCAGATAAATTAGAAATACACAACGAAATTATATATATTATATATATATATATATAGTTACTTATATATATATATCTAATATATTATATATTGAGAGAGGTAGAGGCGATAGACATTCATTACAGACTTACAGGATAATTTAAGCTTCAAAAGTTGAATAAAGGGATAATATTTAAAAATGGAAATTTCAATAAGATAAAAAATACAAGTAAACACTAAGAAAACCTTGGAAAGAAGCGAAGACAAAGCTTGCAAGGATAAGAAAGGTAAGATAAGTCAAAGAACAGCAAGGAAACAAAAGAGTGTAAGCAGTTGAGACAAACTTTTCAGATTAGTGAAGCAAAATGGAAAAGCAAATAAGTTGTTCTGGACACAAAAACAACACTTGAGATGATGAGCCCTACTGGCGGGTGTTGGCATCTTACCACAGAAGAGATGTGGAAAGATAAATAAGAAAGAGCCCAGAGCAATATATGCGGAGATATAAATGCTGAAGGAAAAGGAAGTAATCCTGAGCGATGAGAAAAGTATGATTTTTTATATATATATATATAATTACTGGGGGGATGAAGACTAAAATTGAAAATACCTATCTGAAGTATTAGTTATTAAAACATTTTTTATCTCTTTTTATGTTTATTCTCATCATAATTAGTATTCTATAATAGTAAATAGTAATAAACGGATCAATCATTTTGCTGTTATATTAGCTGTGGATTATAATAGTATAATCCAAATCTCACACACTTAGTGTGACTTAACCCTTTCTTAAAACCGAATAATTCTAATTCATATACGTCAAATTGCTTTATATGTACGTTAATGATTTTTTACAAAAATGCTCTATGATTAGAATATCAGTTTGAAGAAAATATGGTATATATAGCCATGAGGGAGCAAAAGGTGTGAAAAAGATAAGCAAATAGAAAACGGATAAATGCCAGAACACATGCGTATCGCAGACCTGAATCAGTGTAAGAGTGCATTTAGTTTTGCCTGAGTCTCCCATAGAAAAGATCTGTGTCTTACCCACGTATTCTGTGTAAGAGTAACCCAAAACAATGATCCGGCCAACAGTGCTAGGCAGGTTCCAAATGCTAGCAAATGTGCAATTATAAAAGGTTTTCAACAGGCTTAGAGAATAATGAAAACTGAACAAGTAAAACGCATCTACATGAGTTTAATGCTGGGAGTGCTATTTTAAATACATCAATCATAAAACTCATTTCATTATGACTCTTAACCAACCATTACAGACTTGAATGTTCATGGTCCCCTGTAGGTTCTTTGTGAATTTTTGTTACATACAGATGGTTCACATGTGCTTCAGAACCGGGCATGAGTCTATCTCAGTTACAGGTCCCCAGTGACCGGATCCTGATTTACCCAATGTTCCTCGATAGTCGGATTTTTTACTCTCTCTCTTTATTTTTAATACAATTGAATCGATGCTATTATTTTGTTATTGATGTTTATGATTTTTTAATTGGTATTATTAACATTTACGTAACTTTAAGTACAATGTAATATAAATCCAAAAACCCTTTCCAAAAGTCAAGGAAAAGGTACACAAGTGAGAGGTAAGACTAATAAGTGACTCCTTGCATGATCTACGATTACTATCGTCTGGAGCCATCTATGGTGTAATACAATACAAATAACCTTATATTACAGAGGGCATGGCAATTATTCCGTGTTTCTCATTATGAGTCATTATTCGAAATGGGTTGATGGTTGTTTCTTTGCGATTAAATACTAAAATGGGCCATTTATTTGTTTTATAAACTGGGTATGTTTAATTTAAAAAAAATATCAGATTCCTTATAGAATCGTAATACTTGAAGTCTTTGTTCTATGCCTTTTGTTCATAAATTCTCTAGTGATTTTGATAATTAATACATGATATAGTTTGATAGATTATGTAGTAAATGGAACATAAAACTATATCATACAATTTCAGATTATTACTTCAAAAAGTCTTTACATCAATCATATGCTTTTTATCATTATATTTTTTATATTTTTATTCTAGAGTTTGTAAAGTGTTTGCTGATGGATTTAATGACAGCATATCTTTGTATTAACATTTATCAAAATAACAAAACTCACATGACTTATTCTGGCTACTTTACAACCTATCAAATTTAATTAAGATAACCGCGTCCCTGTTATTGTTTCTTTCCTCGCCGTACTGCCCCCCCCGCCCTCTCCCCCAATACACTGGTGGCAGCTCTAATGATAACATGGAGTTTATTTATTGTGCTTTATATATTATATTATATAGATATATATGTATGTATATATATAGATAATATAATTATATATATATATATATGTATAATAATATATCTATATGTAGTATATCTATATAATACTATATATTTTTTTTTTGTTTTTTTTTTTTTTTTTTTTTTTTTTTTTTTTTATTTTTGTTTTTTTTTTTTTTTTGACGGTCTGTTGTTGTTGCTGCCTTTTGACAACTTGAGTTGACTATGGAAACTAGGAATGCCTTTGACAGTGGATCTGCTCTGGCATGGATGGTATTATATGTATCTGGTAATAATATCTTATTGGTAATTATAATGGATAATGTCAGCATCTACCTTGGTAGCTGATTACAACCTAACCATCATTAGCAGAGAGGTAAAGATAAGTGTACATGTATTAACAGAAAACATTTCCTCCTTGGCAATTACCTTGAAAGTCAATATTTACATTGTTAGGTTCAGGGTGCAATACATGTTTATTAACATAAAGGTATTAATTTGTGTTTTAAGGCAATTGAGATCTGTGTGGCGATAAATGATACTGATAGTAGAGTCTGCTACTTTTGATGTAATATTTTTTCTCTCTCGGTAACTTTCTGCTCTCATTCGTCTCTCTCTCTTCTCTCTCTCGTCTTGGCTTCGGCTCTCATCTCTCTCTCCAGCTGTGCTCTCTCATGTACGCTCCGTCTCTGCTCTGTCTCTCTCTCTCCTCTGCGTCTCTGTATTTTCCCGTTTTTTGTTTTCTTGTGGTACTCTCTCTCTCTCGCTCTATCTAATCTATACTATCTTCTATCTAATTATCTCTCTAGATACTCATAATCCATGGGTGTCTATCCAAACATCACACACACACACACCACGACACACACACACACACACAAATACTATATCGATAATATATATATACATATATATATATATATATTATATATATATTATAATAAAATCTGAATGTGTCTGTGTGTGGTGTGTAGTGTGTGTTGTGTGGGTGGTGTGTTTGTGTGGTGTGTGTGTGTATGCAATGAATATATGCATATACCTTATAGAGTACTATACACATAACGCATACATATTATCTATGTATCCTTAGAATATATATATATTATTATATATATATTATATATAGACTATTATATTATATATATAGTATAGTAATAATTATATATATGCATATTATATGTGTGTGGTGTTGTTGTTTGTGTTGTGTGTGTGTGTGGTGTGTGTGTGTGTTGTGTGTGTGTGTGTGTTGTGTGCGTGTTGTGTGGCGTGTGTGTTGTGGGTGTGTGTATGGTGTGGGTGTGTGTGTGTGTGTGTGTTGTGTGTGTGTGGGTGTGTGTGTGTTGTGTGTGTGTGTGTGTGGTGTGTGGTGGTGTGTTTATGTATCTATATTTATATATATGGCACAAATTATTCAAATAGGTAAATGATATGGATATATATACAGTCGAGAGGGGGCGATATTTGTATATATATTATAGTTCTATATAGTATAATATATATATAGTATATCTATATATAATATCTAGTATAATGCAGTATAATCGTATAGTATAATTTGTATATAATGTGTTTGTATATTATATCGTATATCATATGTACTAGTATCATATAAAATTATTATATGTATAATGGTATTAGCTGCAGTGACATATAATCTATCAGTGTATAGTATAGTCTAGGTATGTATAAGTATATTATAATAAGTATATCAACAAGAATATAGATATATCTAGTAATATATTGTATCTATTATGTGAATATATAGATATATATATAGTATATATATAGAATATATTAGTAGTATTATGATATAGTATATTATATATATATAGATCATATATGCATATGGTCTAAAATGTACTGTATATATCACACATATCTATCTATGCGTTTGTTTAATGATATATATATATATATATATATATATCTTATATAAGTATATATAGAATATATTATAGAGTATATTAGATATATATATATAGAATAGTAGATATGTGGATATAGGTGATAGGTATTTAGATATAAGATATAAGATATGAGATATAGCATCTATAACAACCTAGACTGCACCCACACACACACACACGATTACGATATATAGTATATATTATATAGAATAACTATTATAGAATATTACTATTAAAGTACACAGTATATTATCATATATATAGGTTAAGGATATGATGTAGTGCTGTGTGTGTGGTGTTGTGTGATTAGTGTGTGTCGTTGTGTGTAGTTGTGTGTGTGTGTGTGTGTGTGTGTGTGTGCGCGGCGCACATTACACATTTTATGATAGGAGGGTACCATACACACAAATAATATGTGTGATATGTGTATGTTGCGCATGTGTGGTGGTGTTTATTTACTTGTCTACTTTTCTACCTTTTGACCGTTTCCGGTAAGAAATGCAAGCAAGACCTCCCCATATTCATTCTTACATATCAAGGCTGTTTTATTATTCCTGTATAAATAAGAGGACCGAGTGTTGAGAAATTTTACCGAGACACTTGCACCACATGCAAAGGCATAGATAAACTAATGATATCGTCTGGAAATTTCCGCCGATCGAAACACGCACTTGCACTGAACTGAACCTCTCGATATTATGTTCACATCACTTGTGTTTTACAGGGAATGACATTTGATGTATTTGCATTTTCAACGTTGGAAGGCTGAGACGTGCTAGTAAAAAAGACAGTATGAGGGAGATATACGCAGAGAGTACGTTGATAACTAGCCATTTGATGAAGAGAAATTTTATGTGGTTTGGCCATAGTTTAATTTCGGTATTTCCTTATTGTCATACCTTAATGTGGACGTCGCGCATTCACGCCAGAAGCCTCACACACAGCACGCGCGCGCACACACACGACACAAGCTGCACACCCACACACACAACACACACACACACAAACAGACACACACACACCACACACACATATATATATAATATATATATAATTATATATATATATAAATAAGATATGATTAATGATATATAGATATATATATTATTGTATGTATGTGGATATGTAAATAAAACACACACCACATTTCACACAGTTTAGGTATCACAACAACACACACACAAGGATGGTGTGTAGACTACCTCACAGCTCACCCGACTCACACACACCATATAATCATGTATATGTATATTAGATATATAATAGGATAGTATATTATACTATATATATATATATATAATCCATAGTATATTCAGTGCATACATATATAGGATAGATAGTAGATAGATAGAATATAGATATTAGATGTACATATATATACAGTACATATAATTCAAAGTCATACCATTATAGATAGCTAGGATAGCTAGACTAGTATAGCATAGGAAGTGAATACATATTAAGATATACTATATAATCATACTAGATCATTTTCCATTGTTTACATATATACAAGTTACATACATACATACTATTGTACATACTACTTACAGTGTGCGCACGCACGCACGCACACACACTCGCGCACACACAGACACACACATAGATAAACGCACACACATACAAAAAAAGTATGTGTGTGTGTTTGTGCTGTAGACAACGAGTACATAGGAAACCTACACGACTATGCGAAGGTACTTATCGCATATCTCCATTTTTATCAGGTGCAATATAAGCAAGGAGATCACATAGAGGTGTATATAATAGCCAGTTACTGAGTCGCTTAGGTCACGTGGTAATTAAGTGTGTGAACGACCTTGGCTAGTTCGTGGTCTCCTGCTGGCGGGTGCTGAGAGTTGTTAGTTTGTGTGTATGAACGCCGCTTCTCCTACCAGTCTTCCTTTTTCGGGGGGCACAGCACCTTTTTTCGCGATGTATGGGGCCTGTGGGACCTTCACTTGGGTAGATTGCCGAACCGGAATGACGTGAACAACGAATTGCGCTCCTCCTTGTCGTGTCGGTCAGGAGGGCGCCGCGGTGTTGGTCTATACGTTTGTTCGTGAGGCCGACGTCCCTGTCTCACCTTATTATACTGTATCGCCGCCACCGGCAAGGATTTTGGCTAAAGAGGTCCGCTGTGGTCCCTTGCCCCTCTTTTCCCCGTATAATATCACCGACCTTCTTACAGACGTCGGGTAGCTATACAGGGCCTCTCAGTTTGTGTCTGTCATCGGCGAGTATGGGATTATAATGTCTGTTGTTCTTGGTTCTGTGTGTCTTCCCCTCTTGATCTGGTCATGATCCCTTTTAATTGCCTTGCAACGG
The DNA here is from genome assembly GCF_015228065.2 of Penaeus monodon. Lineage (NCBI taxonomy): Eukaryota > Metazoa > Arthropoda > Malacostraca > Decapoda > Penaeidae > Penaeus > Penaeus monodon. The sequence continues at coordinate 33,833,027 of NC_051420.1, read as the reverse complement.
AATTGGTGATAGGGCGAGGTAACTGGAGCAGGTATGTTGGATAGGTTGGTTACGACTGTCTGTGTATTTCCTCCCAACCAGGAACGTACGACATTCCGGGCTGCAGATTCTATGAGCTCGGAAGGAAGAAACCCGAATACCCGTCTTTTTAGTCTGTGATTGGGTAGGTAGATAGTGAAATAACGTGTACTACCACTATACGCCGATTGTGTTGGTGTGTTTAGAAATAGGTAGATAAATAGTGATACAGCTAAATAATAGATGCATATATCTAAAGAATATATACAAATACTACATATAACATATATATATATTAAAAGTATATATAGATAATAAATAGATGATATAGATGATAGATCGATAGAGTCGATAGATAGATACGCATTGTATTATATATGTTGTTTAAATTATATAATACTATATATAATATACTAGACTCATATAGTTTAATCTATATAATATTATAATCATATGATATATTATTTATACATATAATGACATTCATAGTGGAGTATATCATATATGGTCTATGATATGATTATGGTGAATTAATTACATTTATTCATATAGTAGTATATAATATATAATATTAAGATATATATGTGTTCTTAATATATATTTTAATACATATTAATTGTGGTGATGTGTGACAGGTGTGTGTGTGTGTTGGTGGTTATGTATACCTAACATCACACAACACACAGCGACGGTAGTTGTAGTTGTGGATATTAGATAAAGAGGATAGACAGATAAGGGATATTAAATAGTGAATATATACATTTATATACTATTAAAACACTATATAGTTTCTATATGTTATTAGTAGATATTAATATATATATATATATCTTATTATATTATATTATCTATATGTATACATATATACACCTATATATATATATATAACTATATAGATATATATTTATTATATATAATATATATAATATAATATATAGTATATATTATAATATATAGGATTAGATAGTACGCAAAAAAAAAATCCAACACAAAAATAAAAATACAAATGCAAATAACTTCAACGATGGCGTGGCGTCTTTTTGTTATCGACGTGAATACTAAGCAAGCGTTTTTTTTTTTAATGTAATTACACTCTATGAAAATTGGACATCTAGACCCCGAGCGTATTACTTCCTCTACCGAATCAAGTATTAGGTCGCCATTGGGTTACCACGTGCTAGTTACTACAATCTCTGTATTCCTGTGTACCATAGGTGCATGTCCGTTAGATTGTCAGTTGGGTAAGATGAGAGAGGAAGAAAGATAGAATTCTAGTGCATCAAAAAGAGATTATTAGGAGGTAGAGGAGGAGAGAGTGAAGAGATAGAGAGTAGACTAAATTCGTGGATGGGAGATATGAGTTTTACGAAGTGAGTGAATTACCAGTGAATGATAAAAAGAAAAGTAGGAAAGTGACAGAGAGAAGACAGTACAGAAAGTACATGAGGGGAAAGAGAGAAATGAGAATGTCAAGATAGATGGAGAGATAGAGAGAGAGAGAGAGAGAGAGAGAGAGAGAAGATGAGATAGATAGAGATTAGAGAAGAGAGAGAGTAGAGAGTAGAAGAGAGAGAGAGGAAGAGATAGAGTTAGATGAGAGTCAGAGAGAGGAGAAGTTGGAATGAGAGAGATAGTGACAAACAGCAGAGATAGACAAAGAGAGAGAGAGAGATAGAGATCAGACAGAGTAGAGAGACAAAAGAGTGAAGAGAGAGAGAGAGAGAGAATAGTAGAGCAGAGATGATGAAGAGAGAGGGTAGAGTAGAGAGTATCGGAGACAGTACAGGGACATAAGGTAAGAGGGCACAGAGAGAGTAGAAGAGAGAGCAGAAGAGAACAGAGATAGAGAGAGAGATGATAAGTAGACAGAGAGAGGATGAGAGTAGAGCAGAGTTGAGAGGAGTGAGAGAGATATAGATAAGAGAGGGGTACAGAGAGGAGAAGATGGAGAGAGTAAGAGAGGAGATGAGGTGTGGTAGAGATAAAGGAAGTAGAGACAGATGAGAGTGTGTAAGTGAGAAGAGTGAGAGAGATTAGAGAGGACTGACGTGGAGGCAGACAGAGAAGAGAACGGAGAAGTGAGAGCCGGAGCAAGAGAGAGAGATGAGATGAGCAAGAGATGCGAGAGAAGAGAACTGTATGTAGCGAAGATAGAGAGGCCTAAAGTGCTGAATTCCAACACGTGTCTTCGCACGCGAGTCTCGAGTTCGTCCGAACCGCATAACCGCTACCTCCAACATGACATCTGGCATCCGTCCTGTCCGAATTTGGGTATATCGTGGAGCGCACGCAACTATTAGTTGAAATTATGTCGAAGCCTTTGTAGCAACTTCAAACAGAACGGATATTAATCCGGTGGGGCGTCGTGACATGGCTACAGAATTACGGTTTGTGCGTCGTCTCAGTATTTCTGATGTCCTTAATTTAGCTTTACATGTATAACAGATTATTGAAAACAGACGCCAGAGGAATGTTACAGGTGTTGTTCGAAGATATGTACAGAAAGTAAGGTTTTATATGTTAAGTTAGTCATTAGACAGGATGGCCTGTGGTAGCAGTTCTTACGTCAGATGATGCAACTGCCAGTGTCTTTATGACACATTACCATATACATCGCCATTTTTTCACGAATAATTCACTGTTCTCAACATCGTGACATAAAGCACCGACACCAGAACCGAGAGGTCTTTTTTTTGTATGATTAAGATGAGATGTTTCATTTCCAATATGTTTCGTTACTAACCTCTTCTATTACAAAATCGTTTTGCAATAAACGTGTCGACAGCCCTCAAGGAAATCGCTGTCATAATCCTATTGTGTCATATACGTGGTGCTGCATTCCCGTATATTTTTCATGTCGTTACTCTACCTTTTATATGAATATTATATTCTTACGAATACAGTCGAAACTCCAGAATGACGATGTTCACCTCGTGGGGGATAGTGTCATAAAATGTCATAAAGTGAACTTAGGAGCGAATTTATGACGCTCCTAAAAAAATTGGAGTGTAACTTGTGGTGCTTCTTCGAGATTGTAAATCGTCTATCCCAAAGTAAATTAAAATTGTTATAGCGAATTTTGCGTTCTTTCCTATAGGAAGATTGTTGTCTTTGTAAGTGTTGGCAAGTTCAGACAAGCATATTCAGTAAGATTATCAAGTTTAAGGCCTGTTCACATTTCTATTTTAAACCCAACCGCCACGAGTTTTATGTTTGTGTCGCCTGTAGTTTTTTTGTGTGAATTTTGTTACATACACATTAGCTCCAGCATGTGTATTGAATATCAGTAAGCCCCATGGCCTTGCACTGGCGGTAAATGTCTTTTTCTTTTTATGAAACTGATATCGATTGTTATCATTGTTACTAATAATTATTAACGGGTTATAAAATCTTGATAACTTTAAGACGATGAAATGCTGCAAAAGACACGTTTTCCAAACTGCCAAGGAAAAGATAAACGGTGAGATAGGTAGAACTAATAACTGTACTCCCCTTGGTGACTAAGCCTTGTAGAGCATCTACATGTAATACAACAAACGTATTACAGGTGGGCATGGCAGGTATTCTTGCCAAACGTGCCGAATGGTTAATAATGGAAAGAAAAAACTCTTAGACCGTTACGACCCATACCCCATAAAGTAAAAAAAAACACAGGGTACTCTTACCGGATTACTCATTTTGGTTACTCATGTGCCCTTACATAACTTAAGGTAAGTTTAAATCCCTAATAAGAACACATGATTATGTTTAGAAAAAAATGGAGGTTGGGTAGGTACAGAAGATGAAAGGATCAAGATAACGATACTGTCACCACATTATTTTCCATCTATTCTTCTGAACAGCTGCAACTGTAGAGCTACTTAAGCTTATACGAAAGCCTTGCAGAACACACAACAACGCACACGCACGCGCGCCGCACACACAACACACACACACACACACACTCACACACCCACACACACACACACACACTCGTACACACTACACACACACACACACAACACATCGACACACACACAACACACACACACACACAAACAAACAGCTTGTTATTCACAAAGGGCATAAATAGTACAACTAATGAATTGACTCTTGACCTAGATATCGTCGATACACTCCATTGCCTGGGTGAATTAGTGTGACAGTTCCACCCGAGGAACAGCACTGCACACAGCCACTTACCATCACTATAACTTACTGATGGTTTCAAAGGTATGAGCTAATCATATCTTTAGTTTTTCTCATGGGGCGTTTACCTGTAACTCTTTCCTATACTCATGATGTGTTTAATAATTCCTTATCATTTTGTCATTCGCAATACTAAATAATCTCAATTTCGCTGTATGTTCACATTGGTGTCTGGTTGTCTATTTACGTCCAGCTTCATTTACATCGTTCTATCATTGTTGTTGATATTTCAATATTCGATAAATTCTACCTTTCGTTTATCGCGTCAGTGTGTCCGTTAGGGAACTGAGAGTTTTGAATTTTTGTAAATGTAGCAGTGTTTACATTATTCTAAACTCTGTTATTGGTGGATTAGTATGTGGGAAAGTGGAATCGCTCTGATACTGCAGCTCGGTATGATGATGTAACGTTTACGGTTTTAGGCTGGAAGTGGAAGTTTAGATACTAGTCAGGGTTAGAATGTTGAAAGAAATCGTATTAATAGAATCCTATATAATTTTCTGACGTTATATAATAACAGTTCTAGCATAAAAAACCATAGCGTTGATGGCCATGATAATATAACAATGATAAAAACAATATAGTAATAGAATTATTATTATGAGTAATGCACTAATACCATTCTTAAAAGTAGAAGTACATATTAGTAACAATGGTAGTAGTAGTAATAGTAGGCTGATAATAATATTATTATATGATATATTAAGAATGAATGTCACTATGACCAATAATGATGATGACGATGATATAATGATGTAGTAATTAAGAATTAAAAATAATGATTATCATAATACCAATAATAGGATTGAATAAATAATAATGATAACAACGTGCAATCGCATAATGAATGATAGTAACGAATAATACCAATTAAATGATAATGATAACAACACTAAGGAATAACATAATTATCATTGCTATTATTTATTGTCCAATATTATTTTTTATGTTATTATCATTATTATTATTATTGTTGTGTATTATTATTATTATTATTTTATATTATTAATTAGTATTATGTATTATTATTATTATTATTATTATTATTATTATTATTATTATTATTATTATCATTTTTTAGATTATTACTATTATTATTATTATTATTATTATTATTTTATTATTAATTATTAAGTCGATACATCATCATCAGTCATCATGCTTATCATCATCAATCATCATCATCAATCAGTTTATTATTTATGATCATTAGCATCATTATTATTATCGTTATGGCTGTGATTGGTTGTTTTTTGTTATTATTTTATTATTATTATTATTATTATTATTATTATTATTATTATTATTTATCATTATTGTTTATTATTATTATTGTTTATTATTAGTTATTTATTATTGTATTATTATTATTTATTATTATTATTATAAATTTTACGAAAAAAAATGAGAATTCAGAAATAATTATAGCAGTAGTAAAGTAATGGTATGACAGTGATCAATGATAATAGAAATAATATCAATAAATAGATACATTTATAGTAGGATCCTTAACAGTGGTAGCCACTATGTGATTAGTTATGATAATGATACCCCGTCAAACTTATAGTGAGCCATGATCATTACGCATTATTAAGAGAACAACAGATAAGAAGAAAAAAAAAAAAAAAAAAAAAAAAAAAAAAAAAAAAAAAAAAAAAAAAATATATATATATATATATATAAATAATATATATATATATAGGTATATATATATATATATCTCTATACACTGTATATATTCCCTCATATATATTTATAGTAAGTATACAAATATATTATATACATATCTATTGTATATATAGAAACATATATGAAAATAAAGTGGTAATGTGAGCAATAGCAAATGTGAAAAAAATATTTAAAATGCAGAGGATAATACACTAATATCGATCAAATTCAATTATTATATAATATCAAGTTCAGTACGATTTAGGCAGTAAAAATGAACTTTCTGACATTTTCCAGTCATTTACGAAATATAGTTTACTCAGTTGATATTGCAGACCGTTGTTTTGCCCGCTATGACATATAGTGTGTATAAACTTGAATACATTAATACCACAAGTTTTACTTGCCATATTCACTCAGTCGGCAAAACGACAGAAAGTAAAAAAAAATGATATCGAAGCCGAATTATGATCGGTTTTTACAATCTTCGTTCAGAAATATGTGACAAGCAAAGTTTAGAAAATCATATCTTTTATGACCCTGAGGTCCCAGAGGACTTCACGAGGCCAGCGTCAGGTCCGCTGATGGTCTGATCTATAATTGATTCACGGATACCTCGGAGAGTTTGGTGGGACCCGCGCTGTTCAAATTCCTTGTCGATCTCCGGGTATATTAGGCGCTCCACAATTGATAAATTGGGTTTATGGGAGTTGCACTTTATGACATGGTTTCGACCTGCTTCCGTTTCAGGGTATGATTTCGTGTGGCGTTGGGTGCTCGTGTTGACGGACTTGCGGACGGTGTTCGTTGGTTCTATTGTATAGCTACGTGCTTCTTCTTCCCATAGGATGTGACGCGATTCCACAGAGTTCTCAAACCTAAGGTCCACCCACCTGAAAGAGCATCGCAAGGATGTTCCTGAGGATGGCTTCAAGAGATTTTATGGTTCTGAAGTTCTACCCTTGTTTTTTGTTTTATTTATTTTGGTCATTATCAGAAATGTCGTGTTTTTTTTTTTTTTTTTTTTTTTGTCTTTGAGACGAGGAAACGAAGAAGATAAAATCATATTCCGCTTTTCTAGATAAATCCGATAAACGGATTTTTAGTAAATGAATAGATAGATCAATAGCGTTTTCAAAAGTACAAGCTTGTTAAATTGCGAAAGGCTCGAATCAGTGGAATTTTCACATGTAAATAAAAAGAAGCTCATATACACAGAATAATGTATATCTATTCATCTATCTGGCTTATATGCCTTTATATCTCT
>NC_051420.1:33818386-33820886 GCF_015228065.2 Penaeus monodon | reverse complement strand
TTCGAATAAAATTCACCTTTCGTTATCGCAGTCAGTTGTCCGTTAGGGAAACTGAGAGTTTTGAATTTTGAAATGCAGACGTGTTTACATTATTCTACGCTGTTATTGGTGGATTAAATGGGAAAGGAATCGCTCTGATACGCGCTCGTTATGATGACGTAACGTTTCCGGTTTAGGGTTGGAAGTAAAGTTTAGATAATAGTACAGTTGAGAATGTTAAAGAAATCGTATTAATAGAAGTACTACTATAAGTTTCTGCTGTTATGATATAACAGTTCTAGCAACAATAACGTTGATGCCATGATAATAATAACAATGATAAAACAATAGTAGTTTAAATAATTTTATTATGATAATGCCTAATACCATTCTTAAAAGTAGAAGTATAGTAGTACTTGTAGTAGTAGTATAGTAGGACTGATATAATATATTAATGATAATATTAAGAATAAAAATAATGATTATCATAATACCATTAATAGGAATTGGATAATAATAATGATAACAACAGTAGCAATCGCATTATGATGATAGTACGAATAATACCAATTAAATGATAATGATAACAACACTAAGGAATAACAATAATCATCATTGCTATTATAATTATTGTCAATATTATTTTTATTGTTATTATCATTATTATTGTTATTGTTGTTGTTGTTGTTATCATTATCATTATTATTATTATTATTATTATTATTATTATTATTATTATTATTATCATCATCATTATTATTATCATTATTATCATTATCATTATTATTATTTATTATTATTATTATTATTATTATTATTATTATTATCATCATTATTATTATTATTATTATTATTATTAATTATTATTATCATTAGTATTACTATCATCATTATCACCATTGTTATTGTTATTGTTATTATCATTATTATCATTATCATTGTTATTATTATCATCATCATCATCATCATTATCAATCATCATCATCATTATTATTATTATTATTATTATTATTATTATTATTATTATTATTATTATCATTATTATTATTATCACAATAATGTAAGAATGAGAATTCAGAAATAATATTATTAGCAGTAGTAAAAGTAATGGTAATGACAGTGATAATGTTAATAGAAAATAATATCAATAAATATGATAAATTTATAGTAGTGATAATAACAGTGGTAGCAACAATAGTGATAGTATGATAATGATAACAGTAAAAATTATAGTGATGAAATTATTCATTACCATTATTAAGAAGAAAAAAAAAAAAAAAAAAAAAAAAAAAAAAAAAAAAAAAAAAATATAGATATATATATATATATATATATATATATATATATATATATATACATATGATATACATATGTATATATTCACATATATATATGTATATTATATGTATATATAATATAATATACATATATATGTGTATATATAGAAACATATATGAAATAAAGTGTAATGAGCAATAGCAATGATAAAAAAATATTTAAACAGAGGATAATGCACCTACGATAAAACTAATACCGATTCAAATTCATTATATAAATATAAAGTCAGTACGATTTAGCAGTAAAAAGTGAACTTTCTGACATTTGCCAGTCAATTTACAAATATAGTTACTCAGTAGATATTGCAGACCGTTGTTTTGCCAACGCTATGACATATATTGTATAAACTTGAATACATTAATACCACAATTTGACTTCATATTCACTCAGTCGGCAAAACGACAGAAAGTAAAAAAGAATGATATCGCAAGCCGAATTATGATCGGTTTTACAATCTTCGTCAAAATATGTGACAAGCAAAGTTTAGAAATCATATATATTTAACCCTGAGCTCCAGAGACTTCACGAGGCCAGCGATCAGCCGCTGAGCTGATCTATAATTGACTTCACGGATACCTCGGAGAGTTTGGGACCCGCGCTGTTCAAATTCTTTCGCTTCTCCGGGTATTTAGGCCCCACAACTTGATAATATGCGTTATGGAGTCACTTTATGCATGGTTTCGACCTGCTTCCGTTCAGGGTAGATTTCGTGTAGCGTTGGAGGGCTCGTGTTGAAGGACTTGCGGACGGTGTTCGTTGGTCCCTTTGTATAAGCTACGTGCTTCTTCTTCCCAGTAGGATGTGACGCAGATTCCACAGAGGTTTCCAAACCTAAGGTCACCCACCTGAAGGAGAATCGCAAGGATGTTCCTGAGGATGGCTTCAGAGATGTTATGGTTCTGAAGTTCTACCCTTTATTTTTTATTTATTTATTTTTGGTCATTATCAGAAATGTCGTTTTTTTGTCTTTGAGACGAGGAAAAGAAGATAAAATCATATTCCGCTTTTCTAGAAAATATATAAACGGATTTAGTAAATGAATAGATAGATAAATAGCGTTTTTCAAAGTACAGCTTGTTAAAATTGCGAAAGGCCCGAATCAGTGAATTTTCACATGTAAAAAAGAAGCTCATACACAGAAATAAAGATATTATCTATCTGGCAATGCTTTATTCTATCTTCA
>NC_051420.1:33796970-33799470 GCF_015228065.2 Penaeus monodon | reverse complement strand
CTACATCATTAGAGCATTTTTAAAAATCCTAGTGCATATAAAGCATGTTACGTTTTATGAATTTGTATATATTCGGTTTAGAAGGGTTAGTACTGTGCGCTTTGGATATACTATTATAATCCACTGTTATATAACAGCAAAATGATTGATCCGGTTTTATTACTATTACTATTATAGAATACTAATTATGATGAATAAAATAAATAAGAGATAAAAATGTATAACAATACTCATGATATTATTTTCATTTTCGCTTATCAGTAATTATAAAAAAAAAAAAAAAAAAATCATACTTTTCCTCATCTCAAGATTACTTCCTTTCCTTCAGCATTATATCTCCGCTATATCTGTTCTGGCTCTTTCTTATTTATCTTTCCACATCTATTTATGTGGTAAGACTGCCAACCCGCCAGTCAGGCTCATCATCTCAAGTTGTTTGTTTTGTGTCCGAACAACTTATTTGCTTTTCCATTTTTGCTTCACTAATTCTGAAAAGTTTCTCAACTGCTTCACTCTTTTGGTTTCCTTGCTGTTCTTTGCTTATCTTTACCTTTCTTATTCCTTGCAATGCTTTGTCTTCTTCCTTATTTCCAAGGTTTCTAGTGTTTACTTGTATTTTTTTTATCTTATTTAATTTCACATTTTTTCAATATTATCTTTATTCAACTTTTGAAGCTTAAATTATCCTGTAATTCTTTAAGAATGTTTATCAACTTACCTCTCTCAATATATATATATATATATATATATATATATATATATATATATATATATATATATATATATATATATATATATATATATATATATATATTATATATAATATATATATATATATATATATATATATAATATATAATATAACATGTATACCTATATATAATAGATATATATATGTATTATATATACACACATATACATAATATACATGTATATCTATATATAATAGATATGTCTATGTATCATATATATAAAATATATAGTATATATATGCATATATAATATATAGATATATACATATATATGATACAAATATATAAAATACATATATATATATATATACATATACATATACATACACATATACATATACAGATAATATATATTAAGTATATATAATCTATAATATATATACTATATATATATATATATATATTATATATATATATTATATATATATATATATATATATATATATGTGTGTGTGTGTGTGTGTGTGTGTGTGTGTGTGTGTGTGTGTGTCTTTCCAAACTAAGGACTTTAGAGCTTTCAGGCTCGGTTCCAGAAGCCTCAGTTGTAACAGCTCCAGTTGCTACCACATCTACAGGGCCTCCACTGCTGGACAGAATTCCCCTTATCAAAGGCTTATGTTCACCCACTGCCCAGGCAAAGGCATCCTGAGCACGTCCCAAAGATTCTTCCCAAAGCAAGGTCTCTCGAGGCTTCAGTTAAGGCACCAGAGGTCTCAAAGGTGAAAATAACATCTGCCACTATATCCAAGACGCCCCAGCGATGTGACTTTGATCCATTACATAAGGAAGCGAGCCTCGAGTGATAAAGGAGGCTAGTCAGACCTCGTAATTCTGATACCCTCTTAGCATGGGTATAGGACAAGGTGTACTAGATCGCTGGAAAGAGCACATCTGTGTCACCACCTGCTCTTAAGGCCTAACAGATAATAAAGATGTTGCAGATGAGCTAACTTAATCCATGGCATAGATCTTTTGCGCAGAAAGATGTATTCTGCTTTGCAGCTCTGCCATAAAATTGCCAGGAAGTGAAGTTATTTCATGTCAAAGGATATCTGATTTATCGGAGAGTTCCCAAAAGTTCGTGCAGGACCTGTTCAATAAGATCATTAGGGAAGGCACAGTGCCATCGACGTGGAAAGAAGCTATAATCATTCCTATTCCCAAACCTGGCAAGTATGCTTCTATACCAAGATATTTCAGACCAATCTCTCTGATTGTATCTTCAAGTTGAAGGAAGAAATGATAAGCTTCAGGGTGACTAGAAAAGAAGAACGTGCTGACCCCATATCAAATTTGGGTTTAGAAAATTGAGATCGACTACAAATACCCTTGTGAGGATGTAGGCCAGCATTACCAAATTCCTGCGCGCAGCTACATCACATGCCAGCAGCCTTCCTTGACCATGAAAAGACATGATACTACTTGGAAGCCTTTTATACTCAAGTAGACGTATGACTTAGGTTTAAGTGGAGCATTGCCTTCCTTTATACAAAGCTTTTTTGTTTATACAAAGTTTAGAGCGCAGGTGGAAAACGGCTTCTCTAACTAGGAGGAGGTTTTGCTGGAAGTTGTCCTGTCGTGATTCAGCAGTATTAAGATAATTTATTGTCCTGAAGTAGTGGGCAGGATGGAGGTTCACAGGAAACATTTTTAAGTTTAAGTAAAATTACAAATAAGTATAAAAAACAAAAGAATATATAATGTTAAATGAATGGATAAAAATGGGAAAGCTACAAAGAGCAAAATAA
>NC_051420.1:33787962-33796870 GCF_015228065.2 Penaeus monodon | reverse complement strand
ATTATTATATTATTATTATTTCATCATCTATTATCTATATTATCATTATTCATTATTTATTTTTTAATATTATTATTATTATATCATCTCATCATCATCATCATTATCATCATCATCATCATTATTATTATTATTATTATTATCATCATTATTATTATCGTTATTGCTGTATTGTTGTTGTTTTGTTATTATTATTATTTTATTTATTGTTATAATTGTTATCTTATTGTTATATCATTATTGTATTATTATTTTTATTATTATTATTATAATAATTATTATATTTATTTATTTTATAATTGTAAGAATGAGAATTCAGAATAATATTATTAGCAGTAGTAAAAGTAATGGTAATGACAGTGATAATGTTAATGAAAATAATATCAATAAAATTTATAGATAAAATTTATAGTAGTGATAATAACAGTGGTAGCAACAATAGTGATAGTATGATAATGATAACAGTAAAAATTATAGTGATGAAATGATTCATTACCATTATTAAGAAGAAAAAAAAAAAAAAAAAAAAAAAAAAAAAAAAAAAAAAAAAAAAAAAAAAAAAATATATATATATATATATATATATATATATATATATATATATATATATATATATATATGTGTATATATAGAAACATATATGAAATAAAGTGGTAATGAGCAATAGCAATGATAAAAAAATATTTAAACAGAGGATAATACACTAATATCGATTCAAATTCATTATATAAATATAAAGTCAGTACGATTTAGCAGTAAAAAGTGAACTTTCTGACATTTGCCAGTCAATTTACAAATATAGTTACTCAGTAGATATTGCAGACCGTTGTTTTGCCAACGCTATGACATATATTGTATAAACTTGAATACATTAATCCCACAATTTGACTTCATATTCACTCAGTCGGCAAAACGACAGAAAGTAAAAAAAATGATATCGCAAGCCGAATTATGATCGGTTTTACAATCTTCGTCAAAATATGTGACAAGCAAAGTTAGAAATCATATATATTTTAAACCCCGAGGTCCAGAGACTTCACGAGGCCAGCGATCAGCCGCTGAGCTGATCTATAATTGACTTCACGGATACCTCGGAGAGTTTGGGACCCGCGCTGTTCAAATTCTTTCGATCTCCGGGTATTTAGGCCCCACAACTTGATAATATGCGTTATGGAGTCACTTTATGCATGGTTTCGACCTGCTTCCGTTCAGGGTAGATTTCGTGTGGCGTTGGAGGGCTCGTGTTGAAGGACTTGCGGACGGTGTTCGTTGGTCCCTTTGTATAAGCTACGTGCTTCTTCTTCCCAGTAGATGTGACGCAGATTCCACAGAGGTTTCCAAACCTAAGGTCACCCACCTGAAAGAGAATCGCAAGGATGTTCCTGAGGATGGCTTCAGAATGTTATGGTTCTGAAGTTCTACCCTTGATTTTTTATTTATTTATTTTTGGTCATTATCAGAAATGTCGTGTTTTTTTTTTTTTTGTCTTTGAGACGAGGAAACGAAGAAGATAAAATCATATTCCGCTTTTCTAGAAAATGATAAACGGATTTAGTAAAAGAATAGATAGATAATAGCGTTTTCAAAAATACAGCTTGTTAAATTGCGAAAGGCCGAATCATTTGATTTTCACGTAAAAAAAGCTCTACCCAAAAAATTTATTCTATTCTCTATCTGGCTATATGCATTTATTCTCTATAAAAAATTTATTTTTTTTTATTTTTCTACCCTATCACCGGTTATACTTTATCAAATCTCTATACAATATGCATAATCTATCTATTTCCCAATGGATTCATTTCCTATCTGACAGATTTGCTTTTATCTATTCAGCAGATGATATCATACCCACTGCTATATAATTTTTTTCCCTGGTATATAAAATTCCTATTTAAACACCCATGGGGGTTGGGACTTCCCCGCAGCCATAAAAAACCCTTTATTTATGCTTTGCAATTTTTACCCCCAAACGTGCCTTTTTTTCTGACGTCCTCTTTTTTTTTTTCCGGTTGATCGTCGTTTTAAAGGCATTTTTTTTCTTTTTTTCAGCAATTGCTTCATTTAGGGTTCTTTTGGAAAACGGGTTTGGGGAAGAGTGGGCCGGGCTTTTAAAATTTAAATTTTCCTCCTTTTATTTTTTTTTTTTTTTTTTTTTTTTGGTTAAAATGAAAAGAAGTTTTCCCACAAAGTTCCCCCTCATTTTTCAAAAGATTTTTCTTACTTCGAAAATTGCGAGTTTTTTTTTTTTTTCTGGCTGGATCCAGATTTTCTTAAAACATTAAATGTCTGTCACCCGACGCCCCCGCTGAAAAGGGAAACATTGCGGGTCTGTCAATCGTATAAGGGCCAAACCCCCCTTAAAACTTGTAAAAAATCAGGGTAACCTTTTCATTTTCCCCCCTCTCTCTCTCTTTTCTTCACCTCTTTTCCCCTCTCTCTCTTTCTCTCTCCCTCCCCCTCTCTCTCCCCTCTCTCTCTCTCTCCCTTTTCTCCCCTCTCTCTCTCTCCCCTTTCTCTTTTTTTTCCTTTTTCCTTCCCTCTCTCTCTTCCCCACCCACCCTCATTATCTTTATCTTTCATCACCCATCATCTAAATCATCATCATCATCATCATCATCATCATCATCATAAATCATCATCATCATCTCATCATCACCCATCATCATCCCATCATCACCCATCATCATCACCACCACCACCCCCTCCATCATTACCCATCCTCACCCCCTCACCACCCCCTCCTCATTATCTCCCCCACCCCCCTCACCCCCTCCATCATTATCACCCTCCCCCCACCCCACCTCCATCATTTCATCCTAAACATCACCCCCAAACCACTCCATCATTACATCCTCACCCCCCCCACCACCACCACCTCCATCATTATCATCCTCAAAAACCAAACCACCACCCCCCCCTCTTTACATCCTCACCACCCCCACCACCCCCTCCATCCATTACATCCTAAACCACCCCCCCACCCCCCCATCATTATCATCCTCACCCCCACCACCACCTCCTCTTTAAATCATCCTCACCACCCCCCACCACCACCTCCTAAATTATCATCCTAAACCACCACCACCACCCCTCCTCATTAATCATCCTCACCCCCAAACCACCACCCCCCCTCCATCTTTATCTCCCTCACCACCACCACCACCACTCCATCATTATCTCCCCCCACCCACCACCACCCCCTCCTCATTATCATCCTCACCACCAACCACCACCTCATCATTATCATCCTCACCCCCCCACCACCTCCATCATTACCCTCCTCACCACCACCCCCCCCTTCCTCTTTTCCTTCCTAAACCACCCCCACCCCCACCCTTTACCCATCCTAAACCACCACCCCCACCCCACATTATCACCCCTCCCCACCACCACCCCCCATCTTTTATCATCCTCCCACCACCATTATCGCCCCGCCCGTCGTTCCCCATCGGCTTAAAACCCCCCTTTTTCACCAAAAACAAAATGGAACCCAAAGAATTTTTCCCAAAATTTTCTCCAACAGAGCCCTTACTCTAGAATTTTTTTCCTCTGCCCTTTAAAATGAAAAGATGGAATCGGGGGCCACAAAAGCTCTCTCTCCCCTAAAATCCTCTTGGGGCCAGTATAATTGACATTTTGGGAAATGTTTTGGTAAGTTAATTTAAAAAGAAAAAAAGGGGAAAAGAAAGAAAAAAAACAGAAAAAAAAAAGGAAAAAAAGGGTAAAAAAAAAGGCAAAAATTTGGGGGGGAATTAATGGGGGTGTTTATTTAAAACCTGCTTGGAAATCACTAATTTTAAAAAATAATAATAATAAAAATAAAAAAATAATTATTATTTTTTATTATAATGATAAAAATAAAAAGTAAATAATAAATAATAAATAAAATAATCAGGACTATTACTAAATAAACGTATATTTTGGGGCAAATTATTAAAACAACGTATAATTTAACATTACTGTTTAAAAAAACTTTAAATATTTTCATTTTTCTCAAAAAAAACATTAAACCCTTTTTTAAAACTAAAATTTGTTAAAACTGAAAAAAAATTATCCCTTCTTTATCAGTGGGATTCATGATAGATCATGGGTTTAAAAATAGGGAAATTGA
The DNA here is from genome assembly GCF_015228065.2 of Penaeus monodon. Lineage (NCBI taxonomy): Eukaryota > Metazoa > Arthropoda > Malacostraca > Decapoda > Penaeidae > Penaeus > Penaeus monodon. The sequence continues at coordinate 33,792,759 of NC_051420.1, read as the reverse complement.
AAAACTAAGGGCCGATCAAGCACACGGGGGAAGAAATTGGGTTTTCAGAAGCCCCGGATCAAAACCCCGGGCCAGTCACTAAACCCCTATACACTGGAGGCAAGATTTTTGCGCTTGCCCTGGGGCTTTGTTTTATTTCTGCTTTGTTTTTTTCCCTTATTTTCCTACGGCTACTTCTCATTTCCCTCTGTCTGTTTGTTTTCTGCCCTCTTTTTCCTTCCTTTCCCCCTCTCTCTCTCTCTATCTTTTTCCTGGCTGTCTGTCTTTTCTTTCTCCCATGTCCCTCTCTTTTTTTTATGCTTCTCTCTCTTCCCTCTCTCTCGTCTCTCTCTCTTTTTTTTTGCTTCCCCTTCCTTCTCTCCCCTCTTCTCTCTCTCCCTTTTCTCCTCTCTTCCTCTCTCTCTCTTCTCCCCTCTCTCTCCCTCTTCTCTTCAAATCTCTCTCTTCTCTCTTTATCTACTATCTATCTATTTTTTATCTATCTAATCAACCCTCTCTCTCTCTCTTTCTCTCTCATCTCTCTCTCTCTCTCCCCCTTCCCTCTCTCCCCTTCTCTTTTCTCTATCTCGAAATGTGTGTGTGTGGTGTGTGTGTGTGTGTGTGTGGGGTGTGTCTGTGTGTGTGTGTCGGGGTTGTAAAACATGCTGTAAAATTTTTGAATGAAAAGATTGTAATCTTTTTGAAACTAAATCAAATTTGTGTTTTTGAAATGAAAAACAGAGAGTTTAAAACCACAGAGCATCAAAAATTTAAATTTTTGGTTAAGATATTTTTTTTTAAAAATTTTTTGACATTTTGAGATAAAAATGCGAATTGGGGATTTGTAAAAATAAACCTCAAATGAGACCCCTTGAAAATGCTAAAACACATTTAAAAATTTTTTTGGGGTTACTGTAGTAATTAATGATTTAAAAACCGATTTTTGTTTTATGTCTCAAAACTAAGAGGGGTTTTTAAAAATAACTGTTATTAGCACTGATAACCCCGAGGGGGCCGGAAATATCCTGAACTTTTTCGCATTCCCTACATTCGAAAAATTTTAAACAAAGTGAATACTGAGTAAAAAAATAAATTAATGGTTTCCTTTTAGTACCTCTGTTTTTCTCTAATCCGGGGGGTTTAAAAGGGGCCATAAAAACTGCGTCTTCTCTTCTTTCTTACAGTAGCCCCCGGTTACCCAAAAAAAAATGCTTTCGATGAGCTAAGACTCTGAAGGGGGAAATTTTAAAACTAACAGAATTTTTTCTCGTGGGTTAAGGATTTTTTCTACTAAAATAAGTTTTTCCCATTAAAATTATCTGAAAACTGCTTCTACCCCTTACTGTTTTACTATTTTCAACCTTAAATTAAATACTGTTGCTGTTTCAAAATGACTATATTTTTTACTGCTGATGCGACCAAAACTATTACGCCCTTTTTTTGTTTTGGGTTTCTTTGGTTTTGTAAAGGCACTATCTTACCAAAACTGGCCCCCGCGTATGTACGTAACACAAACACCCACCACACACACACCCCTAAACACCAAAACCCCACCCACCCCGACATAAAAACCACACACACCCTAAACCCCAAAACAAAAAAAACCCCAAATTGTATCTCTCTCTCTCTCCATATATATTTTTTATATATATTAATATATATATATATATATATATATATATATTTATATTTTTATATATAAAACCCTGTAGAGGAGATAGAGAAGAGAGATAGAGAGAGAGACAGAGATACATACAAAATTTTTATATATATTATAAATTTTTATATAATCTATATATTTTAAAATTTTAAAATTTTACATTTTTAAATATTATAAATATATTTTAAATTATATATTATTTATATATATATATGTGTGTGTGTGTGTGTGTGTGTGTGTTGTGTGTGTGTGTGTTTTTTGTGTGTGTCCTGGGGGGGTTTTGGGGTGTGTGTTTTGTGTGGTGTAAAAGTATGTTGTGTTTTTTTATTATGTTGGGATATGTTTAATGTAATATATAAAATATATTTATTATATATATATATTATTTAATATTATGTATATAGATACATTAATTATATTAATTTTATATATATTATTATAATTATTATTATATCTATATTATGTATATATATATTATAAGATATATTTTATATAATATATATAATTATATATATCCCCCAAAATTATATATATATATATATATATATTATATAATTATATATAATATTATAATATATTCCCTGTGTGGGTGTGTGTGTGTGTATAATTAATGATTAAAATAAAAATTAAAAATAATATTAATAATAAAATTTTATAACTATATTATATATATATTATATATTATATTATTAAAAAATATATTATACATATATATATATATAAAATATATATATATATATATATTTATATATATAATATATAATACACAAATATATTGTAAAATATATGCATATGTTTTGTATAAAATATGTATGTTTATATTTATATATATTTTATATAAAATTTTAAAATATAAATATATTATATATAAAATTATATATAAATTATATATATATATCTAATATTATAATTATAATAGATATATTTTAATAATCTAATATTAGATATATAATATTAATATATATTATTTAAAATATATATATATGTGGGGTGTGTGTGGTGTGTGTTGGGGTGTGTGTGGGGTGTGGTTTGTATGTGTGGTGTGTGGTTTTGTTTTGTGTGTGTGTGTATACATATATAATTTTATAAAATTTTAAAATATATTTTATATTATTTTATATATGTTAAAAAACACACCAAAAACAACACACAAAACACACACCCCACACACACACACAACACACACACAACAAAACCCACACACACACACACACACACAAAAAAAAAAAAAAAAAAAAAAAAAAAATAATATATAATATTTTATTAAATAAAAATAATATATTATAATTAATTATATATATAATTTTTAAATATAAAATTTTAAAAAATTTTATATTATTATTTTAATAATTATAACATATTAAAAAAACCCCCCTCATCCCCACCCCCCCAAAACCCCAAAAAAAAAAAAAAAAAAACAAAAAAAAAATTAATTAAAAATAAAATATATTTTTTTTTTTTTTGGTTTTTTTTTTTTATTTTTTTTTGTTTATTTTTTTTTGTATGTTTTGGTCCTTTCTTTTTTTTTTTTCCCCTTCTTTTTTTTTTTATTAATAATAGAAAATTTTTAAAAATTTAAATTTTAAAATTATTAATATATAAAAAAAGGGGAAAAAAAAGGGGGTGTTTTTTTTTGGGGGGTGGTTTTTATGTCTGTGGGGGGTTTTTATTTTGGGTTTTTCTTTTTAATAAAGCGGGGTATGTAAGAATATTATAAAAAACAAACACAAAAAAAATTTTTTGGGGCCAAAAACCCCAAAAAGTTATTTACAAAAAAATTTTTTAAATTTTTAAAAGTAAAAAAGAAGAGAAAAGGTTAGAAGTTTAAAAAAACTTAATTAGTAAAAAAAACCAGAAAAAATTCCGTTATTTAAATTTTTAAGTTTAGTACGAAAGTTTTTTTTAAAAATCCAGACTTAAAAAAAAAAAAGGCCCCTTTCCCCCTTTTCCCCCGGACTAAAAAAACCGGGTACTAAAAACCAAAAATTTAATTTTTCTCCAGTATTTACTTTTTTGAAGATTTTTTCGAAGAAAAGATGGAAAAAATCCAAAAAAAAAAAAAAAAAACAAAAAAAAACAAAAAAAAAAAAAAAAAAAAACTTTATTCTTTTCCTCAGAAAAAATCTTTTTTAAGGAAAACTAAAGGGCCCGTAAAAAAAAAAACAAAAAAAAAAAAAAAAAAAAAAAAAAATAAAAAAAAAAAAAAAAAAAAAAAAAAGGGGGGAAAAAAAAAAAAAAAAAAAAAAAAAAAAAAAAAAAAAAAAATTTAGATAATAAAAAGGAGGAAAAAAGGGGAAAAGGGGGAGGGGGAAAAGAGGAAAAAAGAAAGAAAAAAAAAAGGGGAAAAAAAATTTTGGGGGAGGAGAAAAAAGAAAAGTAAAAAAAAAAAAAAAACCCCCATAAGCTAAAAAAAAAAATAAAGGAAGAAAAAGGGGGTAAAAAAGTAGGTTTAAAAAACCAACGAAAAAAAAAGCCCCAAAAAAAATTTCCCCTTTAAAAAAGGGGGGGGGGGGCTCGGTTCTAAAAAAAATTTTTTTTACCCGGGTTCATTTTGCATTCAAAATTTTACCTTTTTCAAACCCCCCAAAAAACAAAACAAAACAAAAAAAAGAGGTTAACGGGAGATGAAAGGGAAAATGTTTTTTAAACGAAGAGAACGGTTTTTAAAAAGAAAAAGTTTTGAAAGCAGAAAAAAAACATTTAGGAATAAAAAAAAAAAAATTTTATTAATTTTAATTAAATATTTTTTTAAAAGTGTTAAAAAGAGGAAAGTAAACAAAATTTTAAAAATTTTTTTTTTTTTTTTTTTCCCCCCGTTTTACCCCCCAAAAAAACTAAAAGTCAAAAAGGAAGGACACGAGAAGAGTTTTTTTTGGGGACCATTTTTAAAAAGGGGAGGGGAAAAAAGAGTAAAGGAAGAGGAGAATTTGAAGGGGGCCCAAGGGGGGAAAGGGGAAGGAGGGAAGAGAGGGCGAAAGGGGGGGGGGGAGGGGGAAAGGGGGGGGGGTGAGGAGAAAAGGGGGGGGGGGTTTTTGGGGGGGGAGAAAAGAGGAGGGGGGGTAAAGATAAAAGGGGGGGGGGGGGGGGGAAAAAAGAGGGGGGTTTGTGGGGGGAAAAAATTTAGGGGTGGGGTTTGGAAAAAAAAATTTTAGGGTTTG
>NC_051420.1:33780067-33785067 GCF_015228065.2 Penaeus monodon | reverse complement strand
GCTGCTTAATAGGCCATTGTCTTCCTATGCCTCTTGATGTGTATTAATTTGAAGTGAACACAGCGGCAGAGACTGTACTGTGTGATTGTACAGCTTGAGGGTAGTGTACCAATTACCGTGTTTAATTCCCTTCCCTTGAATTCCCAAGTAGATCAAACAGCGCGCAATGTATACCAAAACCTTGATACACGTAACTGCTATGACTGGTAAAGAAGATAGCTTGGCAAACATTCCTTTCATCCCTTTCAGTAAGCAAAGCCGAGCTGGAATCTGGCCTTTTGAGCCCTCGAGAACTTTAGGTATTGCGTTGTATTCGTGCATAGGAAGTGTAATACCTATTCGGTCTTGTAATATTTTGAAAACGAATTATGGTTGTTAGAGAGAATGGCGAATGCTTCTGATTTTCGTAGTTCTGTTCATCAGCTGTCATATGCGAAAAAAATGATAATGCAGAGATCCTTAGGCCACTCACTTCATGATAGATTTTACAATATTCAGTTAAGTATATCAAGGCTTATAATACATTTAACTTCACATACACACACATACACAATATTCAGATTAAGTAGAACAAGACATATAACAATTGTATTAATAATTCATATGTCACACGACCATGCATTTGTAATATCGAGGATTAAAATGTTAAAAAATCGCCTCCGATCACTGATGCATGGAACACTAGGAATTCAGCATCACAAACCCATCAGTCGTAACACTCACTTATTGCTGAATAAATTAATGTTTATTCAGAAAACAACAAAAGAACTATTATTGCAAATCCTTCCAAATGAATATTATTGAACTGAGCATTAGATAAAAATAAATACAACTTTGTGAATGTGAAAAGAGCAGAGACATCTGATGACATAAATCCCTGAGCAAATGATGTAGTTTTATGCAGAGAGAACAAAAAAATCAAATGAAAGAAGACTAATATAGCATTCGCCATTAGAAAATATCAATATTTGATATATTTAATCCTTATATAAGAAATATATCAACAAAAATTTGGGTTCCACTTTATATCTGGCTAAAAGAGAATATTAGCTTAATCTACAACAACCTTATAGATTACAAATGATAAGGTCCTTAATTACTGATGCTGCATAACCTGAAATGTATAAAATATACAGGAAATAAACCAACAATATTGTTTGAATCGGAAATGAAAACATCGATTACAATACTAATAACTCTTCCTCATAGCTCATAACATATTATATTTAACAAATGACACTCATTTCAATGGCTTCACAGCCTTTGATCCTTGAGGCTAGTAGCCCAGCACGCATGGTCACATAGTCACCAGTATGCACTTGAAGGTACACAGATATTTCTTGAAGGCTCCACGTAAACACTCGATACACTTTACTTTGCTTGCATTTCATGAATTATTTCATAAGTGATTTTCCACATCCTACGAAGTACAACTTGATATTCAAATTTTAGATACACATACCATAAAACAAGCGCATATCCCTGAATGTTTCACAAAGCGTTTTGATTTTAGTATTTTAAGTCTACAGCCAAACACTCATGCTTCCAGCCTGGTCGCCCAGAGGGAACAACGCTCTAACAACAAAAGATACTTTAGATGCGCACCAGAGACGAAAAACTAAAATACAGTTTCTTACTTTTGAACTTATTCCCTGTAGTAGTGTTTATATTCATGACAAACAATATAGGTCATGCTAATGATACAGTATGCATGCACCGGTCTCCTTTTCAATAAAAATTGCATATCAGAAGAACCATGTCCTTAAACGCACCTCATACCCACGTCCATTAAAGACATTGTTCTAAAAATACCAGTTTATCTCCAACAAGAATAAAAATGTACATATAGTAAATTGCGCAAAGTCATTCAGACAGAAAATCCCCCCCTCCCCCCCCCAAAAAAAAATAATAATAATAATGATAATAATAATAATAACAGTGATAATGATTATGATAATAATAATAATAAGAAGAAGAAGAATGATAATGATAATGATAATGATGATGATAATGATAATGATAATGATGATGATGATGATGATGATGATGATGATGATGATGATGATGATGATAATGATAATGATAATGATAATAATAATAATAATGCTTACATAGGAAAAACGCATATAGGGTATTTTTCTTCGGGAACTCGGTAAACACCCCCGGAAAACAAATCTGAAGATGTAAAAATAATTTGGTGATAAACTAGGAGGCCGAGTTGGGCAAAGTCAGATCGGAAATTACTTTCGCCTGTGCTCATAGCCTTTTAAACAGGTCTTCGGATTTATGGCTAAAGTTCTTGTTCTGAAGTCTTCTTGCGTTCTTAGACTTTTCTGAGAGGGAGAGGAATGTTAACAATGAACATGTAATTTCATATTTGTATATAAGAGCTTAAGTACTCACACAAACGCGCACGTACACACACACGCACGTGCACGTACACACACACACACACACACACACAAACACACACACACTCCTATCTATCCATTTACACACACACACACCTATCTATCCATCTACACACACACACCTATCTATCCATCTACACACACACACCTATCTATCCATCTACACACACACACACCTATCTATCCATCTACACACACACTCCTATCTATCCATTTACACACACACACACCTATCTATCCATCTACACACACACACCTATCTATCCATCTACACACACACACACCTATCTATCCATCTACACACACACACACCTATCTATCCATCTACACACACACACACCTATCTATCCATCTACACACACACACACCTGTCTGTCTATCTACACACACACACACCTATCTATCCATCTACACACACACCTATCTATCCATCTACAGACACACACACCTATCTATCCATCTACACACACACACACATGCTTCAATCCTAGGTAGTCTCAGTTACACTTCCGAATTGAATTTTTACAGTTCTTCACTAAAAAGGGCTTCGTGATAGCAAGAAATCAAATAAAACGCACATACATCATGCATACAGATATTGTTCACATTTTCTGTTTGAAAAGTAGAGTTTAGAAAGATAGGGTAGGACTTTAAAGATTCATCAGTTAAGTAGATTCTGGTTTGAAAATTCTCCGCTTTCAGAGCCTTTCCCAGAGGTCTTCAGTTAGTATTGATATGTGACATTTAATTACAAATTCATACTGGGTGAATATCACCTGTTGTGTATCATAGCATTTTTGTCTCATTTTCCCTATGAACAGCCCATATTGTTTATGTTCGATTTTTAAAAAAGAAAATAAATATGACTGTATATATTTCTACTTGTTTCTTCCTTTCTTTTATTCTCTCTCTATTTCTTCTTTACACTTGTCTGTCCCTTTTCTTTATTGCCAATTTTCTATAAATTCAATTGAAAGTTGTTAAAATCAGATTTCCAATAGTTTTTTGAAAAAAATATTTAAGACCTATCAACGCAAACACACCAATATAACATCGTCTTCACTATTACCATTATTACCAATATCATTCCCTTGATTACGAGCACGATTATTATCTTCATGAGCACTTCGTTTTCCTGTGAACAGATTTTTTTCTTGTGAGAAATTCAGATCAGATTTATATCGCTTATTATTAAAGATTATTAAAACAGATATATATCTGGAAGTTCTGGCTGAGCCTTAAGAGAGCTAAAAGGCTGTCTTGTGTCTTTGAACCATCTGCATATGTCGTATTTCACCTTGGTACTTGGAAGTGTGTTAAAGAACTCACTCCTGATTTCTGTTTCGGATCTCTCCCCCTTCCCTATAGGTCCACGGGGGGGGGGGGGGCAACAAGTAAATCCTAGGAGAGATTCAAATTTATAACTTCCACAGGATTCCTCATTCTCCTACCATAGGATTGGCTGTCCTCAAGGGGACTGAAACTACTGAATGTAGAAAACAGTGGGAGTTGCAGATGAATAAGCCTAACATCCATCGTCAAGCTTTCTACGAATAAGCGATCTATAAAGCCGCAAAAGCGTTGTGCAGTCTACACCCCAACCCCCCTAATGGAAGCCGCCTTGCCGCGGTGGGGGGGCTTGAGGTCTCAATGATCTGGTGAGCCGACCAGAGGGCTACCCATACTGGAGGGGTCACCAGTGAGGGATGAGACAAAATGGCTTCCTGGTGCACCAAGGCCTATGAGAAGGGATGGTGCACCCAACCCTGGTTCATTCCATCTTGGACCAGGGAGAACTCTCCCACGTGTGTTTGCCGTGCGTGGCATCCCGTATTACCAGGAGACAGGAGTCCTGGAGGTTGAGCGATGCTGCACGCTGCGCCCTGCAGCTAGCAACACACCTCTTTGGTCCTTTATTCTGGCTAGACGGGTGGCTTGATCAAGGCCCGGTCAAGTCAATCGGCTGGTCAAATATGGCTAGGGTCAAGCAGGCACTATTCAGTCGGTAGCGCATAGGTCCCGCGACTGCCATCAGTACTGTGATAGTGGCTGCGTATATTTCCTCATTACCCCTGTGGCTGTTGGGAGATTTTGAGCCCCAACTATAGCTTCCCCTCATTGGACTCCATGGTGGGTGGGGGGGGTGAGGAAATGAAGAATTCCAATTTGTATGAGTACTACAAATTTACAAAGATCTAGCTCTCTCCCTGATGACCTACGCAATCCCCCGACCATTCCCTCTGGAAAATCACACGTCACTCTGGAACCTTTTCAGTTTCCAAAGGGCAAGAATGGGAATCGTAATGGTTCCCGGGCTCCCAAACCAGGTAAGAAGGGGAAAAGTCCTCCTCAATCCACTAAGGAGATCTTACCTGGTAAATATGAAAGCATTTCATATAGTAAGTACCTGGTAGTGAAGACCATTGATGGTGTATCAATCATGGATCTTGACATCTTTGAGGTATCGGAAAATAGTGAAGTATGTCAACGTGATCCTGTATACCCCACAGCGAGATGGTAGCCTGAAGTTGAGTCGTCACAACGAAGTGACCGTCGCGTGCATTCCTGTAATCACCCACGCTGGGTGAT
>NC_051420.1:33762001-33779967 GCF_015228065.2 Penaeus monodon | reverse complement strand
TCATTCAGTGCAAGTTGCATTTTCATCGCGGAAATTTCCAGACGATATCATTAGTTTATCTAATCCTTTTGTGTGGTGCAAGTGTGGTAACATTTCTCAACCTCGGCTTCTTATTTTAAAGGAATAATAAAACAGCCTTGATATGTAAGATGAATATGGGGGTCTTGCTTGCATTTCTTACGAAACGGTCAAATAAGGTAGAAAAGTAGACAAGTAAATAAACACACACACATGCGCACATACACATACACACATATTTATTTGTGTGTATGGCTATCCCTCTATCTATAAAATGTGTAAGTGCGCGCGCGCAACACACACACACACACACACACACACACACACACACACACACACACTATCACACAACACACACTATATTATATATATATATATATATATAATATATATAATAATATATATAATATATATATATATATGTATAGTGGTGTGTGTGTGTGTGCGTTATGTGTTATATATTCTATATCTATATCATTTATATCTTACTCTATCTTCTATTATCTTATCTTTCTTAATATTAATATATATAATTATAATTATATATATATATATATATATATATATATATATACTATCATATATATCATTTATATATATATATATATATATAATATAGATAATATATTATGTATATATACTATATATATATATATATATATATATATATATCTAATATATATATATATATATATATATATATATATATATATATTGTACATATATATATATATATATATATAGTATATATATATATATATATATACATACACACACACACACACACACACACACACACACACACACACACACACACACACAACAAAACACAACACAAACAAAACAATAAACAAACAACAACAAAAGCATCACGTAACAACCACGCAACAACACACCCACCTCCCACACACTACCACCACACACACCACACAAAAAACAAACACTACACATATATATGCTATATATAACATTGATATATATATATTATATATATATATATATATATATATATATATATAAAATATAATATAATATATATATAGTACATATATAATATGTATGCGTATGTTATATGTATATATATATTATTATATATATTATATGCATACACAACACAACACACTAAACACACACAACACACTACACACACACAAACACATTCAATATATATATATATATATATAATATATAATATAAGTGATATATATATATATATATATATATATATATTTTGTTTGTGTGTGTGTTTGTGTTGTTGTTGTGTGTTTGTGTATAATACATGGATATATATATAGATAGATAATTAGATAGATAGATCAAAACAAACAAGAGAGAGAGAGAGAGAAAGAAAACAAAAAACGGAAAAACAGGAGAGAGAGAGAGAGGAGAAGAGAGAGAGGACGAAGAGGAGAGACGAGAGAGAGAGAGAGAGAGAGAGAGAGAGAGAGAGAGAGAGAGAGAGAGAGAGAAAGATACAGAGAGAGAAAAATATTACATCAAATAGCAGACTCTATATCTTATATTTATCGCCACAGATTCTCAATTGCCTTAAAAAATTACTACCTTTTATGTATAAACATGTATTGCACCTGAACCTACAATGTAAATATTACTTCAAGGTAATATGATGAGGAATGTTTTCTGTTTAATACATGTATTTCTTTACCTTCTGTCTAATATTGTTTAGGTGTAATCAGCTACCAGTAGATGCTGACATTATCCATTATAATTACCAATACTATATTTATTACCGATATCATTATAATTACCATCATGCCAGAGCAGATCCACTGTCAAAGGCATTCCATGTTTCCATAGTCAACTCAAGTTGTCAAAAGGCAGCAAACAACAACAGACCGAAAAAAAAAAAAAAAAAAAAAAAAAAAAAAAAAACAAAAAAAAAAAAAAATTATTATTTTTTTTATAATAATACCCCCATTTTATCAAAAAAAATTTTTTATATTTAAATAAAAAAAAAACCCATATAAATTTAAAATATATTAATAAAAACACAATAAAAATCCATGTTTAAATTTTAATTTTTAATTTTGGGGGGAAATTGGGGGGGGGGGGCCCAAAGGGGGAAAAAACCCCAAAAGGGGAGTCCTTTTTTTTAATTTTTGTATCCACGTTTATTTTTTGCTTTTTGGAAAAGGGGGGGGGGGAAAATTTTTTAAAAGTGTTTTAAATTACGAAATTTTTTCCAATTAAAAAATCATAAAAAAATAATAATAAAAAGCATAGGTTTTTTAAAGTTTTAAAAAAAAGAGAAAGAAAAAAAATCCCCAAAATTTCAGGAAATTTAAAATAAAGGAAAATTTTAAAAAAGGGCCCTAGAAACCCCAAAGCCGTTACACATGGGGATCTGTTTTTTTAAAAAATTCCCCAAGAAAAACAAAAAAGGTTTTTGTAATTTAAAAGGCAAAAAAACCATTTTTTCAAAATTGATTTATGAAAAAAGGAACTCCCACCCCTTTAAATTTTAAATTTTATTTTTATTTATTTTCTCTAAGTTTTTAAAAAACCTTTTATTATTCATTGGCCTTCCCATTTTGGAAATTTTGTTTACCTTGTCCTTTAATTGTTTTTTCCTTTCTCACAAAACTAAAAACCAGAAAAACAATTGGGGAGAAGGAAAAAAACCCCCTTTTTCCCGGGAATTGGGTCGGAGGGACGGGTTCTGAAAATTCCGGGGTTTTTAGCACATACCTTTTGCTTCCCTGGGGGGCAAAATTACAAAATTTTTTAAAAATAAAATTTTTCAATTTTAAAGCATTTTTAAAAAACCTTAGTCTTTTTTTAAAGCATTTTTAAGATAAAAATTTTAAATTTTTTTCTTAGGAAGGGTTAGCCCTTTTGGTTTTGGATATTTTTTTGTTTTTAACAGAAAAAGGGGGAAGACCCGGTTTTTTTCTTTTAAAATGGGAAAAACTTTTGAAAAAAAATTGGAAAAAATTGTTTAAAAATTTACCCCATGTTTTTATTTCATTTTCCCTTGTTCAGGTAATTAATATTTTTTAAAAAAATCTTTAACTTTTTAAAAAATCCAAGTTACTTCCTTTCCTTTTGGGCTTTTAAATATTGGGTTTGGGGTTGTTTGGGGTTTTTTATTTATTTTAACCCATTTGTTAAAACAAAAAAAGAGCCCTTTTTTTCCTTTAATTAAGTTTTTGTTTTGGTTGAAAAAAACTTATTTTTTCTTTTTCCAATTTTTTTAAAATTTTAAAAAAAAAATTTTTCCCTAAAACTGTTATTTCCTTTTGGTTTTCCCCTTTTTTGTTCTTTTTATTTTCCTTTCCCCCTTTTTTCCTTTGGGGAAAGTTTTGAACCCTTCCTTTTTCCCCAAAGGTTTTGGTTTATTTGTTTTTTTTTTCTTATTAATTTAAATTTTTTCCAATTTTTTTCCTTTTTCTTTGGGTTTAAAATTTTCCTTTTATTTTTTGAATGTTTTCTTCTTCCTTTTTTCCCCAAAATTTTTATTTTAATTTATTTTTTTATTTATTTAATTTAATTTTTAATTTATTTTTTTTAATTTTAACAAAATTCCCTGTGTTTTAAGGAATTTTTATTTTCCCTTTTAAATATATATATATATAAAATTTTATATATATATTATATAAAATATATATAAAATATATTATAAAAAATTTTTTTTTTTTAATTTTACGGGGTATATGTTCGTAAAAAGTATTAAGAAATTTTAAAATTATAATATATTATATATATATATAATATATATATATTTTAATATATATAATATTTATATTTTTTAATTTTTTGCCATATTTTTAAAATTATACAATATTAATATAAGAAAAATATATATATTTTTATATAAAATATTTTAATCTAATATTTTTCTATAAAATTATATATATAATTTTAAAAAAATATATATATATATATATTTATATATATATATATATATATAATATATATAAAATTTTATATAAAATATATATATATATATTTTTATATATATTATATATAATATAATATAATATAATTTTATATATATATAATTATTTAAAATTAAAAATATAATTAATATTTTAAAATGATATTTTTAAAATTTTTTAAACACATATACATAATATACATGAAATTCTATTTATAATAGATATGTCTATGTACATATAAAAGAATATATAGAATATATAGAATATATAGAATATATAGAATATATAGAATATATACATATATTTTGATACATATAAAATAAAATCCCTATATATTTATATATATAATATATATATATATAATATAAAAATATATATATATATAAAAATCTATATTATATATTTTATATATATGAAAATTTTAAAATATTTTTAAATTATATATATTTTAATATATTTATACTATTATAATATCCCTTATTTTATAATATTAAAATTTAAAAAAAATTTTAATATATATATATAAAATATATATAATATAATATCATATATATATATTAATATATTATGTGTGGTGTGTGGTTTGTGGTGTGGGGTGGTGTGTGTTGCCCTTTCCAAACTAAGGACTTTAAGCTTTCAGGCTCGGTTCCAGAACCTCATTTTGTAACAGCCCCATTTGCAAAACCACATCTACAGGGCCCCCCACTGGGGACAAAATTTCCCCTTATAAAAGGCTTATTTTTCCCCCAAATGCCCAGGAAAAAGGCATCCTGACCCACGCCCCAAAGATTCTTCCCAAAGAAAGGTCCTCGGGGCTTATTTAAAGGCACGAGAGTCTCAAAGGTAAAAAATAAATCCTCCCAACTATACCCAAAGGGAAAGCCCCAGCGATGTGTTTTTGACCCTTTTACATAAGGAAGCAAACCCTCGAGTGAAAAAGGAGGCTAGTCAACCTCGTAATTCTGAACCCTTTTAGCATGGGTATAGGACAAGGTGTACAAAAGATCGGGGAAAAAAACCCCTCTGTGTCACCCCCCCTCTCTTAATTTCCAAACAGATAAAAAAATTGTTGCAATGAGCTAGTTTAAAATCCAGGGCAAAAGATTTTTCGCCAGAAAGATGAAATTTGGGTTTTGAAAGTTTCCCCATAAATTCCCCGGGAAGTAAAGTTATTCCATGTCAAAGGATATTAAATTTTTTGGGAGGTTCCCAAAATTTTCGTGGGACCTGTTAAATAAATCATTGGGGAAAGGCACAGTGCCATCGCATGGAAAGAACTAAAATTCTTTCCCTTTTCCCCCAAACCGGGCCCAAGTATGCTTCAAAATACCAAAAATTTTTCAGGCCCAAACCCTCTCTGATTGTATCTTCAATTTGGAAGGAAAAAATGATAAGCTTCAGGGGACTAGAAAAAGAAAACTGGACACCCATATAAAATTTTGGGGTTTTTAAAAAATTAGATCCCCTACAAATCCCCTTGTGAGGATGTAGGCCAGCATTACCAAATTCTGCGCGCAGCTAATCACATGCCAGCAGCCTTCCTTGACCATGAAAAGACATGATATATTTGGAAAACCCTTTTTATACTCAAGTGGGACGTATGACTTAGGTTTAAGGGGGAGAATTCCCTTCCTTCTCAAAGTTCTTTGTTTAAAAAAAATTTGGAGCGCGGGGAAAAAGGGCCCTTCTCAAAACCCTGCAGGTTTTTTTGCTGGAATTTTTTTTGTCCTGTCGTGATTCAGCAGTTTTTAAGATAATTTATTGTCCAAATAGGGGGCAGGATGGGGGTTCACAGGAAACTTTTTAAGTTTAAAAAAAATTTAAACAAAATAAAAGTATAAAAAAAAAACACAAAAGGAAATATAAAAAATGTTAAAATGAAAGGGAAGATAAAAAAGGGGAATTTTACAAAGCGAAACAAAAAAAGGGGGCAAAATAAAATTTATAAATAAAAAAGAAAAAATCGGGTTTTCTTTAAAAAAAAATCCCCCCCCCAAAAAAACACAAAAAAAAAGAAAAAGACTTTAAAAAACAATATTAACACCGCCCCGTTTTTACGGCTCCTTGGGGGGGACGAGTTTGAACTCTGGGGGGCACTACCAATTTTTTGGGGTGACTCCCTTAAAATAGATCACTCCCGTCCCCCCACCAGGGAGTGTCTTAAGTATGATCCTGTTTGCTATTTTTATAAATGTTATAATAGAAGTTGTTCCAAGTGTTGTCTCGTGTATTTGTATGTGAATGACTTCGCACATTTCACACTGCTCAGGAGGAAGCTAACAGGATGTGCAAGGACACATGTAGACTGTAGTAAATGAGGAACATACCATGGGTTCAAATTCTCTCCAAGTAAGACCATGACTATGTATTTTCACAAAAGGGCAAAGTTCCCTCCCTCCCTCTATTTAGGAGCAAACCCACAGCATTCTGTCCAAGAGGTAAAAGTCCGTGGGTTCAAATTTTTTGGGACTGGGGGGGGTTTACGGAGTAAAAAGTTAAAGGTGAAGCGCCAGTATTTTGTGGGTTCTTTCTCCCCTGTCTTGGGTGTAGATTGATTGATTTTTTAAAATTATCTCCCGCGTCAACGCAAAGGGTCATTAGGGGCAAATCCCCTTTTTAAACCCAAAATTTAAAATTTTTAAAAAAATTTAAAAAAATTAAATAAATAAATATCTTACAAAAAACCCAAAAAATAGTTTAAAAATCAAAGCATAAATTTTTTGCCTAAGGGCATAAAATTATTGCATAAACTTTTATGCAAAATTAAATTTTATTGAAAATTTAGTTCCCTAAGGAAATTAATAAGACCCTCTTTTGTCAAAATTTCTTCCCCCAATACATTTTTCAGTGTTTTTGGGGGGGAGAAAAGTCATACTTTTTTTTTGGTCGGGGAATGTTGAAATTTTTCCCATACTGTGCGTTTTTTTATGGCTCTTGGACCCTTTTCACAAAGTGCTTCATTTTACCCATCTTTGGGCCCCCATGAGTAAAGTCTTGTGGCCCGATTTTTATTTTTGTTAATACAACTTCTATTTTTGGGTTTGGGGAGGATGCTAGTCGCCCAACTCCCAAAGGTCTCTTAATGTCTCGCATTTTAATTCCGGGAGATATGCCCCATTTTTTTCCTCCATTTACAGGGAAGAAACTTCTAATGCGGGTTTCAGGTGGGTGGGGGGGGAGGGGAAAAAACGAGCATCAAAAGGGACTGAGCGGCACTGCCGGGCCCTTCTGATCAGCTCCCCTCTTTTCCCACTGACACCAACATGCGCTGGACCCAACATAGAGTTTTTTTTCCCGTTTTGGCATCATTTGAAAACCCAAATCTAAAACCTCCCTCACTATTGGTGTGATGATTTTTTAAGCTCGTTTGCTTGAAGGCACTCCCGGAGAGTCACAGTATTCACAACAGAATGGTTCATAAATCTCTAGCATTTTAACTGCTGTAAGGAGGGCATGAACTCGAAAGTGAAGATCGAGGCTGCTAGAAAAAAGACCCCGATGCAGTTTTCCCTTCGGCCATTTCCCGGAAAAACCCACGCCTTTTTCAGATTTCGAACCATCTTATAAATTGATCTAAACCCCCGGGTTTTTAGAAATGTGCGAAAAATTTCTCTGGGCCTTTCTGTTCGGATCTCCCCCCTTTTCCCCAAATTCCCCGACTAAATCCAGTTCGATTTGGGTTTTTAGCCCAAAGGGGGAAAATTTGGGGGAAATTTTCCAAACCCCCCCCCAAGAACCTTAGAGAGATTTAAATTAAGTCTTCCCCAAAATTCCTTTATTCTCTTACAAAAGGGTCGGTTCTTCAAAGGGGGGTTTAAAACCAAACTGGATTAGGAATCCTGGGGAAACCTTTGTAGTCTCGTGTAGTAAAACAGGTTAAAGTATTCTTGGGGTTTTAAAGAAAGAGGTGGTTTTCCCCTCTCAGAAAACAGGGACTCCACAGGTGAAGACCCAAAAACCCCCGTACCGATTCTGAGGGGCTTCATTTTGAACCGAGTCAACATCCGTAGAACAGTGGGGTTGCAGATGATAAACTTCAAATCATAATCAAACTTAAATACGAATAAGCGCTCGGTAAAGCGTAGAAGCGTTTTTGGGGGTCTGCACCCCAAGATAAAAGTGAAAGAACCCCCAAAATCTAAGTGTTTTTTAGCCCTTTTCTTTCCAAATTTTTGATGTGGGCACCCATGTAAGCCCCCTTTATTTTAAAAATTAGACCCAAGTATTAAACCCCTTGGACAAATTTCATTGGGGTTTCTCCTAAAAAGAGGGAAAAGGGTGGAATTTTCCCCTTTTTTGGAAATGTATAGC
This sequence comes from Penaeus monodon, assembly GCF_015228065.2. Taxonomy (NCBI): domain Eukaryota; kingdom Metazoa; phylum Arthropoda; class Malacostraca; order Decapoda; family Penaeidae; genus Penaeus; species Penaeus monodon. Next base: position 33,771,739 of record NC_051420.1, on the reverse strand, counting down.
CCTGGTCTTGGGTTTGGGGAAAAATTTTAAAACCCCGATATGTTTTTCCACTGTACAACCTGATTTATTTTCCGCCTGCAAAGTTCCTTGGCCCCATCCTGTAAGCTTCCTCCTGAGCATTTAAATGTAAATTATCCCATACAAATTACATGAGACCGAACTTGGAAAAGCCTTTACAAGTTCATTTATCAATGGGCAAACAGGGTCACACTTTAAAAACCCCCTTGTGGACCCCCTTTCCCGCGGGTCTTCCCGTTTGAGAACTGTTTCCCACCCGAACTCTAAAAATTTTCCCGTTAGCAAGGAAGCTTGTATGAAGGGAGGTAAAGCTCCTCTTTTAAAACCCAATTTTCATACAGCTTTATTTAGGATTGGGCCCTGCTTCCAAGTATATCATTTAAACCTTTTTAAGGTCAAAAAAAGACTGCTAAACATTTACGTCGCTTTGCGAAGGAAATTTTGTATAGCAGTTTCCTCCCTTTCAAAATGCATCTGTGGTCGGTCTCCAAACTTTAAAACCCATAAATTTTTGGAGTCAGCACGTTTTTTTCCTTTTTTACACCAGTCAACCTGAAGTTTTCCAATTTTTTCCATCAGCTTTCAAAGCAGCTGGTGAGGGAAATTTGTCTGTAATTTCCTGCCAGGTTTAGGGGGCAGGAAAGATTTTTAGACTTTTCCATGTGAATGGGGACCCGTTTTCCCTCCCTATAATCCTATTGAATAGGTCCAAAAAAGAAATTCTGGGCTCTGGGAAGTTTAGATTTATTTGGTTGGAAAATCGTCACTTCCTGGGGCCCGTCTTACGGGAGAGCTGCCCAAAACAGAGTCCCTCTCTTGCTTTAAGAATGGCAAGTTGGGATGGAAGTTCTGCTCAGGGCCCACTGAAAACGACCTGGGTTTTCCCCTTCCTGTTACCCGAAAAGTGGAGAATTTGGGGAAATGTAAAAATGCTCCAGAGGAGATCCCCATGGTTTAGCTAGCCCTTAGCAAAATCTTTTTTTTTCTGTTATGAAAAAGCCCTCAAACTTCAAAGCAGGTGGTGACAGTGATGTGCTCTTTCCCGTGATCTTACGCCCTTTTTCCCCCTACCCCTGCTAAAGGGGGGCCCCCCGAGTTAATCAAGGAGACATCGTCTCCCTGACTCCCTCTGGCCTCCTTTAGCACTCCCTGGCTTGGCTCGGGTCTTTTTTTTGGAAAAGGTCCCAAATTTAAAATCACGGGGCGTCGTTTCAACTGCCTTAATGCACTTTTCTTGCTCTGACAGCTTGTTGGTATTCTCAGACCCCCATGGTACTGGAGGTCGAAAAGGTAATGCCCGCTACTTTGGGAATGGATCTTCTGCTGCAAGGTGAATTTTGTATGTGAAGTTTATTAACCCGCATCTTTAACCCATGGAAATCATTTAAGATTTATGCAAAACTGCAGTTGATTTTAAAAAATTCCAGTTTGCATGTTCAAGTCGCCATTCCCGCCCCTCCCATTAGCTGGAAAAACCCTTTTACCTCCCCCAAAATTTTTGGAAAGTGGTCGCTTCCATGCAAGTCTTCCATAAACCTTTCCAATGAAAATTCCCCCCCGGGGGTTCAGGTGAGACAATTGGGCAGGTTTTATATTGGAGAATGTCCCAGTTTGAATTTTGGGAAAGTGTGGATTTTCACTGTTTTAATAAAAAATCATCCCACTCTTAAGAGCAAGGACTCCCAAAACCCTTCCTTGAGGGGGGGACAAAGTGTTTTCCCCAGAGGGATGCCCAACCCTTGAATCCCCCCAAGATAGAAATGGGGGTTTGGGAACTGCCCAAGTAACTTTTCCAAAAACATTTTTTGTTGAGATTATGTGGAAGGGAAAGGTTTGATAGATGCAACATTTAAGGTCGTGTGAAGCCCCCTTCTCACAGCCTTCACCTGCAGTGTGTTGCAGGTGGATTGGGGGGAAGGGAAAATCTTGACGTACCATTTCTGCTACTCCCATGAGGTCCATTGTAAAAGGGCCCCTAAGGGTTGAATTTGGAATCCTCTAGGGAAAAACGGATGATTTTCCTGGTCATAATCTCTTGTAAAGGATTTCAAAAAACTGGGTTTTCTGAAGCCCACAATGTTGAATTCTTTCCCCTTTGGGGGGGGGAATTCCCTGACAGTTTCCCTTTGGGTTAGGGTATCCGTTCTTTAAAAATTTTTTTTATAAGGGGGGTTTTGGGGAGCACCTTTTGGTCCCTGGTTTTTCCCTACACCTTTAGGGTGTCCCTTTCCGGGTCTTTGGGGGGGGTCTTTTGAGGGGTTGGGTTTAACCCCCTGGAACTAGTACCACAGGGTTTCCCTTTTTACAGGCTCAGGATTTCTTTTCCGGGGAAAAAGGGAAAGGGACCCGGCCTTTGCTTCAGGGGATTCTGCCTACGCAGAGGCCCCCGTGGGTGTGGGGGCAGCTGGGGGCCCGTCACCGTTGAGGCCCTGGAGCCCCCCCCTGATGGCCCCAAAAACCTTTCTTTGGGGGGAGGAGTCTCTTTAAAGACCCCCCACTCCACCCCTTTTTTGGTGGAATTCACCAGAAAGGGATTTCAGCAAATTTTGGGGGCGAGGTTTTGAAGAAGTTTGGGAGAGTGTGTAGTGTAAGAAGCATTGGAAGGGGAAAAGGGGTTTTTGGGAAGGAGGGTGAGCCAAACCGAAACAAAGGATTTTTCCCGGCTGGGCAAAAAGCACACGGGCCCCGTTGCTTTGCCTCTGGAAACGACTTTCTCCTTGTCCTTATTATCAAACTTCTTTCTCAAAAATTTTTTCCTTTACACTCTTTGAAAAAGCCCTTTAGAGGGTTCTTTTTCCGTGGAACAGCATATTTGGGCCCGGACAGTTTTCCAAAATTTCCCGGGTGAAACCTTTTTCGTACCACCTTAACACATATTTTTGGGGGTTTCCCTTTTTTCCCTTTAAAAAGGCAAGAGTTGGGTCCCTGCCCATAAACCCCGGGAGTGGAAGCACCGCCCTAGGTTGGGGAGATATGGCTTTTTCCTTTAGGGGGTACCATGCCAACCCTTAAAAATGATTCTGGAAGGCCCAAAGTATTAAAAGGTTTGAAGGAGAGTGGTGTAAAATTGTTCCCAAAACCCTCAACTTTCTTTTTAAAAAGTTTTACTGCCCCTACATTAAAATTTTCTAGTTCCTCTAACATTTTTTTCCCCAAAACCTATCAGGTCTTTAAAAGCAATTCCCTTAACCCGAAATTTATTGATTGATTATTTAAAATTTCTGCTGCGTCAAAAGCTAAAAGGGCTTGCGGGGGAATACCTTGTTAAACAGAAAAATTAAAAGTTTAAATTTAAAAAAACTATCAATAGAAAATATTTTTAATAAAAATAAACAAATTAAAAACAAAACTAAAATAAATACTCTAATTTTAAAATTATTGCATAAACATTTGCAAAATTAAATTTTTTAAAAAAATTAGTCTCCCCAAGGAAAAAATAATAAGCCCCCTAGGCACAATCCCCCCCAAAACAAATTTTTCCCGTGTATAGGGGGAAAACAAGTACATAGTCTTTGGTCGAGAATGTTGCAAAATCTTTCCACTACATGTGCGATTGTTTAAAGGGGTCTTTGGGATTTCCCCAAAAGTGCTTGGGTTTTCAGCCATCATCGGCCCCTGAGTAGTCTTTTGTGCCCGATTCTTAGCCTTGGGTTTAAAGCAACTTCCACTTTTTTGGGTTTGGGGTGGATGCTAGTCCCCCCAACTCCAAGGGCATCTCTAAAATTTTCGCAGTTTTTTTCCGGGGGAAAACCTCCATTGTTTCCTTTCCCTTTTTCGCAAAGACAACTCCCGATGCTGGGGTTTCCCGGTCGGTGTGTGGGAGAGGAAAACGAGCATCACAAGGCTGGCGGGGCCCGCCCCCTTTGCCCTTTTGATCAGCTCGCTCTTCCCCCTTTACACAAAAAAAAGGGTGGCCCCAAAATTTGAGTTATCTTTTTACGTGTTGACATCAGTGCAAACCAATCTGAACCCCTTTTTTCACTATTGGATGTGATGAGTTTAAGCTCTTGGTTGCTTGCAAGGGATACGAGAGCACAATATTTTCACAATAGAATGGGTTTATAAATCTTATCATCTTTTAACCCGTGCAAGGATGGCATGTAACTCGCAGTGAAGATCGAGGGTTTCTAGAGAAAAATTTCCAGATGATCTTCCTTTTTCTTCACTGGGTGCAAAGCCCACCCCAATTTTTAGAATTTTGAACCATCGTATATATTGCGTCCCATCCTTTGTACTTAGAAAAGTGCTGAAAAATCTCTCTTGACTTCTGCTTCAAATCCTCCCCTTTCCCAATTTCCACCAAACCACTTGACTTGATTAGTCCAAGGGGGGGAAATTTGGGAAAATTTCCCAAAAGCCCAAAACCTTAGTGAGACTTAAATTAATTTTCTACCAGATTCCTCTTCTCCCCATAGGGTCGGCTTTTTCCTCAAGGGGGGGGGAAAAAACCCAAACTGGATGTAGGGGATCCCGGGAATCCTTTTTAAACTCGTATAGTAAATCAGGGTTTATGTATTTCCCGGTAAGAAAAAAGGGGTTTTTCCACTCTTTAGCATACAGGGGCTCCACAGGTTTAAGACCCCCAAAGCCCCAGTACGATTTGAGGGGCTTCATTTGAACCGAGTCCGTTGAGGCCCCTGGACCTTGCCTGATGGCTCCAAAGACATTACTTTGGGGGAGGAGTGTTCAATAGAAACCCCCAACCTTTTTTTACTCCTTTCTGGTGGAACAAATCACCAGAAACAGTGTCCCGCTTGGGGGCTGAGGTTTTGAGGGAAATGTCAGAGTGTGTGCTGTAAGAAATTGGAGGGCAAGGGGGTTTGGTTTGGGAAGGGGGATTGGGCTAGAACCCAAAAACCAAAGGGCCACCTGGTGTGCAAAAGGGGCACGGGCACGTTTGCTTTGGGCCCCTGGAAAACTAACTTTCCCTTGCTCCCTTTTACCAATACTTCCTTTTCAAAATTTTTACCCTTTTTCATTGCTTTGAAGAATCTTCGAGCTTTTTTGCAGTGGTAACAGCATATTGGACCTGGGCAGTTGTCATCTCCTTGATGACCTGTTGTCCACACTTTCCCATACTTTTGGTTTTTCCATTTTTTTTAAAACGGCAAGAGTTGGGTCCAGCCCCTAACCCCGGCGTGGGAAACACCGCATAGGGGGTTTGGGGACTATGGGTTTACCTTTAGGTGGTACCATGCTAAAATTTTAAAAAATTCGGGGAAAGGGCTAATGTGTTAAAAGTTTTGAAGAGCTGGTGTCGATGTTCCAAAACCCTAAAATTTCTTTCCCAAAAAGTTTTTCTGCCACTACTTAAAAAATTTTCTAGTTCCCTAACAGTTTCTCCTCGAATACCTCAAACCGGGCTCGGGGGAAAAAACAATTCCCTTACACTGATTGGGGTTTTTTGAGGAGAGCATGAAAAATTTAGCCCAGGAAAGTTTCATATTTCACGCAGACGGTCACTCTGTTGGTGGAAAACTCAAAATCAGGGTACCCTTCCCCTTTTGGGGTTTATACGAGGTCACTTGACATACCCTTTAACTATTTTCCCATGAAACCCCCAAAGGGGGTGTCAAGATCCCTGATTGATAAAACCATCAATGGTCTTCACTACCAGGTACTTACTATATGAAATGCTTTCATATTTACCAGGTAAGATCTCCTTAGTGGATTGAGGAGGACTTTTCCCCTTCTTACCTGGTTTGGGAGCCCGGGAACCATTACGATTCCCATTCTTGCCCTTTGGAAACTGAAAAGGTTCCAGAGTGACGTGTGATTTTCCAGAGGGAATGGTCGGGGATTGCGTAGGTCGTCAGGGAGAGAGCTAGATCTTTGTAAATTTGTAGTACTCATACAAATTGGAATTCTTCATTTCCTCACCCCCCCCACCCACCATGGAGTCCAATGAGGGGAAGCTATAGTTGGGGCTCAAAATCTCCCAACAGCCACAGGGGTAATGAGGAAATATACGCAGCCACTATCACAGTACTGATGGCAGTCGCGGGACCTATGCGCTACCGACTGAATAGTGCCTGCTTGACCCTAGCCATATTTGACCAGCCGATTGACTTGACCGGGCCTTGATCAAGCCACCCGTCTAGCCAGAATAAAGGACCAAAGAGGTGTGTTGCTAGCTGCAGGGCGCAGCGTGCAGCATCGCTCAACCTCCAGGACTCCTGTCTCCTGGTAATACGGGATGCCACGCACGGCAAACACACGTGGGAGAGTTCTCCCTGGTCCAAGATGGAATGAACCAGGGTTGGGTGCACCATCCCTTCTCATAGGCCTTGGTGCACCAGGAAGCCATTTTGTCTCATCCCTCACTGGTGACCCCTCCAGTATGGGTAGCCCTCTGGTCGGCTCACCAGATCATTGAGACCTCAAGCCCCCCCACCGCGGCAAGGCGGCTTCCATTAGGGGGGTTGGGGTGTAGACTGCACAACGCTTTTGCGGCTTTATAGATCGCTTATTCGTAGAAAGCTTGACGATGGATGTTAGGCTTATTCATCTGCAACTCCCACTGTTTTCTACATTCAGTAGTTTCAGTCCCCTTGAGGACAGCCAATCCTATGGTAGGAGAATGAGGAATCTTGTGGAAGCTCTCAATTTGAATCTCTCCTAGGATTTACTTGTTGCCCCCCCCCCCCCGTGGACCTATAGGGAAGGGGGAGAGATCCGAAACAGAAATCAGGGAGTGAGTTCTTTAACACACTTCCAAGTACCAAGGTGAAATACGACATATGCAGATGGTTCAAAGACACAAGACAGCCTTTTAGCTCTCTTAAGGCTCAGCCAGAACTTCCAGATATATATCTGTTTTAATAATCTTTAATAATAAGCGATATGAATCTGATCTGAATTTCTCACAAGAAAAAAATCTGTTCACAGGAAAACGTAGTGCTCATGAAGATAATAATCGTGCTCGTAATCAAGGGAATAATATTGGTAATAATGGTAATAGTGAAGACGATGTTATATTGGTGTGTTTGCGTTGATAGGTCTTAAATATTTTTTTCTAAAAACTATTGGAAATCTGATTTTGACAACTTTCAATTGAATTTATAGAAAATTGGTAATAAAGAAAAGGGACAGACAAGTGTAAAGAAGAAATAGAGAGAGAATAAAAGAAAGGAAGAAACAAGTAGAAATATAAACAATCATTTTTATTTTCTTTTTTAAAAATCGAACATAAACAATATGGGCTGTTCATAGGGAAAATGAGACAAAAATGCTATGATACACAACAGGTGATATTCACCCAGTATGAATTTGTAATTAAATGTCACATATCATTACTAACTGAAGACCTCTGGGAAAGGCTCTAGAAAGCGGAGAATTTTCAAACCAGAATCTACTTAACTGATGAATCCTTAAAGTCCTACCCTGTCTTTCTAAACTCTACTTTTCAAACAGAAAATGTGAACAATATCTGTATGCATGATGTATGTGCGTTTTATTTGATTTCTTGCTATCACGAAGCCCTTTTTAGTGAAGAACTGTAAAAATTCAATTCGGAAGTGTAACTGAGACTACCTAGGATTGAAGCATGTGTGTGTGTGTGTAGATGGATAGATAGGTGTGTGTGTCTGTAGATGGATAGATAGGTGTGTGTGTAGATGGATAGATAGGTGTGTGTGTAGATGGATAGATAGGTGTGTGTGTGTAGATGGATAGATAGGTGTGTGTGTGTGTGTGTGTAGATGGATAGATAGGTGTGTGTGTGGATGGATAGATAGGAGTGTGTGTGTAGATGGATAGATAGGTGTGTGTGTGTGTAGATGGATAGATAGGTGTGTGTGTGTAGATGGATAGATAGGTGTGTGTGTGTGTAGATGGATAGATAGGTGTGTGTGTGTAGATGGATAGATAGGTGTGTGTGTGTGTAGATGGATAGATAGGAGTGTGTGTGTGTTTGTGTGTGTGTGTGTGTGTGTGTGTACGTGCACGTGCGTGTGTGTGTACGTGCGCGTTTGTGTGAGTACTTAAGCTCTTATATACAAATATGAAATTACATGTTCATTGTTAACATTCCTCTCCCTCTCAGAAAAGTCAAAGAACGCAAGAAGACTTCAGAACAAGAACTTTAGCCATAAATCCGAAGACCTGTTTAAAAGGCTATGAGCACAGGCGAAAGTAATTTCCGATCTGACTTTGCCCAACTCGGCCTCCTAGTTTATCACCAAATTATTTTTACATCTTCAGATTTGTTTTCTGGAGGTGTTTACCGAGTTCCCGAAGAAAAATACCCTATATGCGTTTTTCCTATGTAAGCATTATTATTATTATTATCATTATCATTATCATTATCATTATCATTATCATTATCATCATCATCATCATCATCATCATCATCATCATCATCATCATCATCATCATCATTATCATTATCATTATCATTATCATTATCATTATCATTATCATTATCATTATCATTATCATTATCATTATCATCATCATTATCATTATCATTATCATTCTTCTTCTTCTTATTATTATTATTATCATAATCATTATCACTGTTATTATTATTATTATCATTATTATTATTATTTTTTTTTGGGGGGGGGAGGGGGGGATTTTCTGTCTGAATGACTTTGCGCAATTTACTATATGTACATTTTTATTCTTGTTGGAGATAAACTAGTATTATTCGAACAATGTCTTTAATGGACGTCGGTATGAGATGCGTTTAAAGACATGATTCTTCTGATATGCAATCTTTATTGAAAAGGAGACCGGCGAATGCATGCTGTATCATTAGCATGACCTATATTGTTATTTGTCATGAATATAAACACTACTACAGGGAATAAGTTCAAAAGTAAGAAACTGTATTTTAGTTTTTCGTCTCTGGTGCGCATCTAAAGTATCTTTTGTTGTTAGAGCGTTGTTCCCTCTGGGCGACCAGGCGGGAAGCATGAGTGTTTGGCTGTAGACTTAAAATACTAAAATCAAAACGCTTTGTGAAACATTCAGGGATATGCGCTTGTTTTATGGTATGTGTATCTAAAATTTGAATATCAAGTTGTACTTAGTAGGACGTGGAAAATCACTTATGAAATAATTCATGAAATGCAAGCAAAGTAAAGTGTATCGAGTGTTTACGTGGAGCCTTCAAGAAATATCTGTGTACCTTCAAGCTGCATACTGGTGACTATGTGACCATGCGTGCTGGGCTACTAGCCTCAAGGATCAAAGGCTGTGAAGCCATTGAAATGAGTGTCATTTGTTAAATATAATATGTTATGAGCTATGAGGAAGAGTTATTAGTATTGTAATCGATGTTTTCATTTCCGATTCAAACAATATTGTTGGTTTATTTCCTGTATATTTTATACATTTCAGGTTATGCAGCATCAGTGATTAAGGAACTTATCATTTATAATCTATAAGGTTGTTGTAGATTAAGCTAATATTCTCTTTTAGCCAGATATAAAGTGGAACCCAAATTTTTGTTGATATATTTCTTATATAAGGATTAAATATATCAAATATTGATATTTTCTAATGGCGAATGCTATATTAGTCTTCTTTCATTTGATTTTTTTGTTCTCTCTGCATAAAACTACATCATTTGCTCAGGGATTTATGTCATCAGATGTCTCTGCTCTTTTCACATTCACAAAGTTGTATTTATTTTTATCTAATGCTCAGTTCAATAATATTCATTTGGAAGGATTTGCAATAATAGTTTTTTTGTTGTTTTCTGAATAAACATTA
>NC_051420.1:33747001-33754501 GCF_015228065.2 Penaeus monodon | reverse complement strand
AATTTCGAATAATGTTTTATAAAATTATTATTCCTTAAAAAAAAAAAAAAAAAAAAAAAAAAAAAAAATATATATATATAATATACATATAATATATATATAGTATATTCATATACATAAAATATATATGTATATAATATATTTATATATAATATATATGTAACTATATATATATATATATATATATATATATATACATATATATATATATATAATATATAATATTATATATATAATATATATATATATATATATATATATATAATATATATATATATAACACTGGATGAGCGTGCTATTGATATATCTATTCAGAAATATCTTGTTTACAGATATACTATTCATTATCCTGATGGTCTTTAGGTCTTCTGAGGAAGATGATAATTTCGAATAATGTTTTATAAGTTATATTCTTAAAAAAAAAAAAAAAAAAAAAAAAAAATATATATATATATTATATAAGTATATATGTATATATATATATATATATATCTATATATATATATATATATATATATATATATATATATATATATATATATATATATATATATGTATATATATAATTATATATATGTATGTATATATATCATATATATATATATATATATATATATATATATATATATAACACTGGATGAGCGTGCTATTGATATATCCTATTCAGAAATATCTTGTTTACAGATATACTATTCCAATTATCCTGATGGTAAATACCTTACGAACTTTGATCTTTTACTTAATATCCTGATAATATAGTCGTCTTGATAGATATCCTGCTGCCTTTGATCTTTTAATAAATGCCCTGTTGATATGTGTCTTGTTGATTTATAGTTTGTTGATAGCATTTTATCCCATGCTTATAAATATCCTTTTGATATGTTATTGGTTTGCCTCTGTTGATACTACCATGCTAAGGACTATAAAGCTGGTATTATCCTGTTAATCAACACTGTATTAATATTGTCCTTCAGTTCAATAACTTACTTACATATTATACTGGCAATGAATATGAATAACCTGTTGATATACTTGGTCACTGAATATACTGCTATTATTCTGTTAGCAAATATCCATTTCGCATCTTTTGCCAAATATCCGATCCCTGTCACATTAATATTGCGCTGTTACAGACCCTCTTTATGTGTTTTTTTCTTTCTTTCTCTTCGAATTCTTCAACCATAATCTCGCTAATTGGGGCGAACAATCATAAAATGAAATGGATGGCCATGCGCTCTCCCTCTCCCTATTCTAGGAGGCTCACTGTTTTGTTAATGACCTTTTGATTACGCAAATTAGTGAAGCAAAATAAGATCGTTTCTATTTGGAATATGGAAATCATATTTTAACATTATCATATATGTTGAGATTGATGTAGGAATGACATTCAGCTTGTTAATTCCTTGGACAACGGGACCTAATCCATAACACGCGCAGCACACGTAAACACACACATATGTATATATATATGTGTGTGTGTGTGTGTTTGTGTGCGTGTGTGTGAGCGAGCGAACGAGAAAAAGAGAGAAAGAGAGAGAGAGAAAAGAGAGAAAGAGAGAGAGAGAAAAAAGAGAGAAAAGAGGAGAGAATAGAAAAGAGAAATGAGAAAAGAGGAAAGAGAGAAGGGAGAAGAGAAGAGAAGAGTCAAAGTCAAAGTCAAAACACTTTATTCCATTAAATTACAATGGTTATTCTTTACATAAATACATTTATATTTACATCTGTGTATTTAAGAGATGTTCTTTTAAGCTGTTAATGTCTCTTATATTATCTGGTATCATGTTCCATATCTTGGGTCCACGGATTTCCATTTGACGTGCCCCTGTATAGGTATCCGATCTCTTAACAAAAAGGGAATTTACTTGACGTGTCTGGACACCTGATATATTCCCTACAGTTTGCAAGGGCATTAACCATTTTGGATAATTCCCATGAATGACTTTGTAAATGAATACACATGTGTCATAACTACATTAAGAATGGACTTTTAACCATTTCAATCAATTTTTTGATATGTGGGTTGATGTGATCAAGTTTACTGATATTACCTAGTGCTAATCTGGCAGCAAAGTTTTGTAATTTTTGCACTTTTTGCATCTGGGTCTTGTTAGCCGATCCCCAAATGTTTGAACAATAGTTAATTATGCTTAGAGCTAGATTTTGCACAACCATGATTCTAGTTTCAGTAGTGATTTGATTTCTTATGTGATTAAGATATATCAGGGTACCCACTACCTTCCTGTGTAATTTGTCAACGTGTGGTTCAAATGCCATGAAGTTGTCTAATCGTACTCCTAGATTATTCGCTGAAGTGCTCGGTTTGATAGAGCAGCCTTCAAATTCTATGGGAATTCTAGCTATGTTCTGCCGGCTACCTATGAATATACATTGAGTTTTATGTGGGTTTAGTTTAAGGCCATTTGTGTCAAAATATAATTTTGCTTGTGTAAGAGTATGTTGAATGTTTCTTATTAACGTATTTTTGTTGTTTACTGAGTCACTCTGAAGAAACTGTGAATTATCGGCGTACTGCACTAGAAGGCAGTTATGGGCTATTGTTGATAAATCATTTATGAAAATTGTAAATAGGATCGGACCTAAAATAGAGCCTTGTGGAACACCAAAAGGTACTTGTTGTTTTGATGACATATCATTATTGATTCTTACCGATTGGATCCTTGTATCTAAATAACTTTTAAACCGAAAGGTATCAATTTTATGATTTACTAATTTGTCAAGGAGAATTCCATGGTTGACACTATCAAAAGCCTTAGAAAGGTCGCATAATGTGAGCAAATTTACCTGATTTTTGTCTATGTTATTATAAATTTCATCAGTAATTTGCAGTAAAGCTGTTTCAGAAGATAAACTATTTCTAAAACCATGTTGTGTTTTAGATAATAAGTCATTGGCCTCCAGGAAACTCGTCAGTTGATTTGCTATATTTTTTTCAAGAGTACTGTAATAGGGCGATAATTACTGACATCGTCTATATCCCCCGATTTGAAAATTGGTGTTACTATACTATGTTTCCAAAGCGACGGAAATACACCAATAACCAGAGAGGTGTTAATAATGACCGTCAGATATTGTACAGTTGCAGGTAGACTATCTCTGATAAGCGCAAAGCAATGCCGTCTGCTCCTACAGCATTTGTTTCGCGAAGATGTTTTATTACTAAGATGATTGTTTCTACGTCCACAGGTTGTGGTCTGAAAAAAAAATAGTTGTAAGCCTTGCCCGATCTGTGTTTTGTTGTAACGTAAAAGCAATTGTTTGCTCATAAGTTAGTTTTCCAATTTTGAAAAGTCATTAAAATGGTCGGTTCTTTGTATGGGCTTTATGCAATCATTAATGAGGTGCTTTTTGTGAGGCACTAGTGTTTTAACAGTTTTCCATGTTTTATTAGAGTTGTCCTTACATTCTGTGATTTTGTTTCTGAAAGAATTTCTTTTTGCACGTTGAATTAGCAATTTTACATTTTTCTTTTTGACTTTATAATCTACCTGAAGGGCGGCCTCATTTCTGTTACTTTTAAGGGCTTGGTGGGTATTGTTTCTATTGCTAATGGCTCTCTGAATGCCGTCATTTATCCAAGGAGCAGGGGGACGTCTGACGGTTCGTGTTACTTCCGTGAGGATACGGTCGTTTACATTATCTGTTGGTGAAATATTTGATAGAGTACTTTCTTTAGACAAGATAAGCTCACAGAAAGATTGAGGGTTATAGTGTTTGAAATCGCGAAAAGTTTTTATTACTGGTGGTCACTTTGTTTTCTTTAAATTTAACGTCATCGTGATAAGTTCATGGTCAGCAACATGACACGGGATGTCATGTTGAGAGAGAGAGAGAGAGAGAGAGAGAGAGAGAGAGAGAGATTAAATTCAGATTCCTAATGCTTTATTCTATTTAATACTTTATTCTTTTAAGCTAAATAATAGTTTTACTTTGCAAATAAATGTAAGATACACACACAAAATAAATGTTAGTTCATTTAAGCCGTTCTCTGTCCTATGTTTGGAAACCTAATGCCATTGACAATGCTGACTTTTCCTTCATTTGGTTTTAAAGGTATTATTAATATTTCTAATATTACTAATGTTTCTGATAATGTGTGGTGGTTGGTTCCAGATCACTGGGCCCACGTGCCTTTCCGTGCTCATATGTACGTGAACTTTTGATATGTAAGGAGTTTACTTGTCTTGTTCGTACATGTTTTATGCTACCTATAGTTAGGGAAGTTGAAAGCCACTATTGGATTTGATGGATGATCATGCAAGTCGCATAAATGCATTTGCAATGGATTTATAACCATTTATGTGTGGGTAATGTTGTTATACGTATTAGCATTGTCAAGAGCTACTCTCGCAGCGAAGTTTTATCATTTCTGAAGTGGAACTTCATTGGTTGTACTAAGAGATAGTGATCTTCCTTTCGGTATGAATTTATTATTATTTGTGATACAAGCAACATAACATTTATATAGATATAGTCAACAAGGGTTTCAAAGATCATGCAGCTGTCTATGTACACTCCCAGATTTTTTATGGATAAAAGATCTAGGAAGCACTGATGGAGATGGGGGGGGGAGAGCAGTAGGGGCATCTGATGATGGGTTGCGTCATTCCCCTGGCAGATGGGTTCTAGTTCATTTTCGTAGTTTTGTCTTTCTTTCTTCCTTTCTTTCTTTTTTACTTACATTTTCGTTAATTGTGTAATTTTCTTATCGGCTGGTAGGTTGTTTAAGGATTGTTGAGGCGTTTTGGTTCTTACGAAGGCTGGCGAGTCAACAAGGGTGCAAGCCCTCTCTCTCTGAACCAGCAGGGTGAGAGGCGTAGAGAGGCACGACTGCAACGCCATGTTTTAGGACCCCTGCGACCAAGGGGCTTACCACTTCTCACGTTAACGAGCGAACTGCAGTCCCTTCGCGTGTTTTTTACATGTCCCAGCCACACAGAGGTTATTGGGCAGACAGGTGACTGCAGGTCTGACTCTCACCCGCCTCCCGCTGTTCTCGCAGGTTAAGTATCATTTTATCTATATGTGCTATATGTTAGTTATCATTTTTGTACCATGCAGATATATTGGTATTTTACTGCACGTCATAGTGCATGTTTGTTCGTTTTGGTTTAGTTGGTTTGATAATTTGAAATTTGATCTTGACTAAATCCATTATTGATGCCGTTCACAACCGTAAATAACAGCATAATATCAGACACTGATTGATCAGGACAGTAAATATCTCATAGTGCCATCAAGGCCTCAAGTCCTTAGCAAACATCTCATGATAAAGAATATAGAAAGAAAAAGAAAAAGTCACAATAGCGTAGAGGGCTCTGGTGATATCAAATTACTCTTCATTCATCATATGTACTCCTCTGCTTAGTGCTACATTGTGTTCATGATTGTAAAGTGTGACAGCCCATCACTCATATTTGTGTGCATTAATTTAGCGTAGTGAATTTATTGTGTATGGTGTATTTGTAGTATATTTCACGTTCGCGTTAACGCAATGTTCTGTGACGGAAGTACGGGCGACGTATTTGTTTTGTTGCCTGTGGAAATTGCCAGTGTTAGTGGCGATGCATTGCTTGCGTTTGCATCGCTGAATGCCGTACTTTGCGAGTACGGAGAAGGTGCATAAGAGAAACTTGTCTTCCATGGTAATTATTTTTCGTAATTCATTTGCCTAAGTCGTACTTTAACAAGCATCGAGCATGCCACTAAGATATGAAGTCCACGATTTATAACGGGGCCACCTGTGCACTACTGTGTCGAGCGGTACGGTGGAAAGGAGTACAGCTGGCGTTCCAGGAGAATCCCTCAGGAGAATATGGCTTGCGGATGTTATGAGTGCCTATGGTATGTTAAATGTAAATCATATACAATGGTTTTGATCCACTTTGTACGGGAAGGGGTAGTCTATGAACGTATGCTTGAAGGATTAAAAGAGATGTGTATGAGTATGAGAGGATCGTATGCAGGTATAAATGAGGCTTATATTCGAAATGAAAGAACGGTACGAACGAGTTATCTATGAAAATGATACTGATTCTCGTCTTTTTTATGCCATGACTCGCAGTACCATGTGAAATAACAAACAATAAATTGCATTAAGTAAAGAATAAACATCAGTAGTGTCGACACCGTAGTCCTTAATTATAGCTGCAGTCATAATAACGTCAGCTCTGGAGTAGCTAATGATTGTCTTGAACGATTCCACGCCCCTACCGCCTTTATGATTAAGGTTGATCGTAGTGCGATACCGCATTTCGAGGTACGACTGAACAGTGATGCTCTCAGGCAGTCAGGAAACTGACGTGGTTGCGATCCATTGAGCACAGTGATTCCACTAGGCCAGACATACTGCACAGGTCATACTGACTTAATCATCATTTCCCCGTCATTTGAGGTAATAATTTTCTGGCCACACTCGAGGCCAGAACACAACATGATTTCATCCAAGAAATCGAAGTGTTCGAGAATTTAGGTGTGAGTGAATATTGGTGACCAATAGGGGATTCATTTACTGTAATTGTAAGGACTTGCCACTATTGAAATCGTTGCAAAGGCTACCAAGCTATTAACATTTCGGTTGTCTCGTACTAATTTCGTGAAAGGCGTCGCCCGATTCCCGTCGCGTCAACACTGATACCCCTGTCCTATAATGTGAATAAGACCGAGCGTCAGATCATCTGACGAGAAGCCACCTGGCCTTGTTTGTATATAGTGGACCGCCTGTATACGTCCCTCGCTGTCCCCTACATGTGCCACGGCGGAGACTGCGTCCTCGTACGCCTCTTAGGTCGCCCAAAACCCCTGCTTGTATCCCCCGGGGATGAGGATGCCCGTCGCGACGGGGAAGCTGCGACAACAGAAAACGGGAAACGCACCTGCGGCCTCTCGCCTGCGCGGCTTCGTTTCCTGTGCTTGTTTTATTTGTTTTACCTTTGTGTTTATGTATATTTTTGTGTTTATGTATATTTTAATAAACATTTTTACATCGTATTTTAGAAGAATCTTTGCCGGATTAGAAATGACCGCCAAAAAGAAAATGAATTTGAAAAGAAACTTTTATTTTTTATTAATCTTATTTATTATTATTTTATCATAATTCTATTATGAATATTTTACATTTTTTATGAACTTTTCTTACTATGATATACACTTGTGCACGATGGTTCTTTTTTATTTTTACTATTCTACTTCATAGAAATTTTATTCATTTAATGAACAAACTTTTAAAATATTTAAACTATTATAATAAGAATATTTTAATGTCTATAACAAGTTTTATTGCAACTCAAGCAATTAGGTTCGAGTCCAGTTCGAGTTCCAGCCAATTCCAGTGTTGGACTTTGTGGTTGTGGTGCACAGGATAAGGTGGTCTCGGCAATATAGTGATAAGTGATTGAGTTATATTTTACGTGAGAGAAGGTGGTTCTTATTTTAATGTTTATGATTCGTGTTTTTTTGTCTGTTTTGTCTTTGTCTTGTATT
>NC_051420.1:33729501-33732001 GCF_015228065.2 Penaeus monodon | reverse complement strand
ATAGCAATGTTAATAGTGTTTAGAGTTATATTGTGATTCTTAAGACCGAATATGATGAGCGGTGAGTTTGGCCTTGAGGGTGCCATTAATTACCCTACTTCACACTAAAATGAGGGAGATGAGATGGACGGACTTATAATGCTATGATAATGACAACACGATAATGCTAATAATAACGTATAATTGATAATAATAGTAATCTAATATTAAAGAATGATATCACAATAAGATAATGATGATAGTAACATTCATTTTGAATTTAATGTATTAGTAAAATAGAAATCATAATATCGATGAGAACAATAATAGTAATAAGAATAATAATATCATCATCAACAATAGCAACATTAAAAACAACAACAACAAAAAATAATAATGATAATAATGATAATAAACAACCACAACAACAACAATAATACTAATAATAATAATGATGAATAATAATACTAATAATGATAATGATAATAATAATAATATAATAATAGATAATAATATAATGATAATGAAATTACAATAACAATGAATAGTAATAATAAATATTAACAAATAATAATAATAATAACTACAACAAAAATAATAGCATTAACAGTGATAACGGTAGTAATAATAATCCTAATAATACTAATGAGAATAAAAGCAAGATTAGGAATAAGAACAAAATTAAGAATAAGAATAAGATAATTAGCATAGCTATAATAATGATGAAAGTTTTATTATTATTACTGTTAGTAATTAGTATATATAATAGTAAATATTTTTATAATAACATTAATATTAGTATCTCATACATGACCACAGCCAATAATAATAAGATGCTATAGTGATGGTGATAATATACAATAATATATAATAATAATATAATAATATAATAATGATAATTAAATTAATAATAATAATAATAATATAGAATATAAGAAATGAATAATAATAAATAGTATTAATGATAATGAGGATGTCAACAAGACAATACAAAGCTTTCCAGCCCTACTACCCGGTGACTGAAGCCCATTGACTCATGAAGTTACGAAACTCCAGGAAATCACTCAGGGGTAAAGTCCTTCGCCAAGAACGCCCTTACTCCCCTCGGCAAGTACATTTGCATCAGAGGACGGCGAGGGGAGAAGGCCACGAGTCCTGGCGTCCCCTGCCCCTAATTAGCATGAAGGGAAGGAGGTGACTTTCTCGTAATACTAGGTGGAAAACCTTCCCTCCACTCGGTAGATTTTTCTCTCTGCATCGTCCGAGGATACTTAAGGACCCCGAATAATTGTCCTGCGAGATCGGGGGGGGGGGTATTTATATTTCTGCAATGATTAATTTTTCGTATTTTCTTGTTTGTTAAGATTTGTTTCGTCCTTGATGTTGGATTTATTTTTTTAATTATTATTGTTTATTATTCTTCTTATTATTATTATTATTATTAGTAGTAGTTAGTAGTAGTGTAGTCGTAAATTATTATTATTATTATTATTATTATTATTATTATTATTATTATTATTAACATTATTAATTATTTTAGCATCGTTATCATCATTATCATCATCTCATTCTCATCATCTGTCGGTTCATACCCTTTGAAACCTTGAATTTAGTATGAAACGACAAGACAGACTAGATACTGATAAATAAGTTTGCTATACTATATAAGTATTATATCTGAGATCGACTTTGTCGGGGAAAACTACTTACAACACACCTTCCCCCCTTTTTGGGGCTTTCCCCCCGTAAAAAAAAAAAAAAAACCAATCATTAGACATGAATCTACATAACAACAGTTATCACGGGGTTAAATCCGCTAAAGTCTCGTTTCCGAAACCTAAGTGCTACGTAGTCGATACTTAAACTCCTTTTGGTGCAGGAATCGAATAAACAACAAACTCTGCAACCAGCAATTCCCCGTATCATCACTCCCCCTCCCCCCCACCCCCCGCTTTCCTAAACCGCTTTCCTCCTTTACTCACGCCCACCTTTGACTTTATTCACGCCCACGCAGAAATAGAGAATCTTTGAGAGATTGTGATTATTTTTTGTCCGCCACTGTACATTTGTATATTTGTGTTGTTAATGTATGAATATTTATATGTCTATATAACATATACGCATAGAAAGTGTAATGCACATAAGTCATTGCTTTTTATCACATATAAAACACCATATATAAATACATTTATTTCCATCCACACAACAACACACGAACACACACAATATATATATATCGATATATCATATACTATATATATAGATATATATATGATATATATATATATATATATTATATAGTATATAATATATATATCTATAATATCTTCCTATTCTCTTCGATATCTACTATATCTCTTATATCATATATCATATCTTATTGTTGGTGTGTGTGTGTGTGGGTGTATGTGTATTGTTTGTGTGTGTGTGTGTGTGTGTGTGTGTGTGTGTGTGTGTGTGTGTGTGGTGTGTGTGTGTGTGTGTTGTGGAATGGCCTGACTGTATTTCTATACGGTGATTA
>NC_051420.1:33724501-33727001 GCF_015228065.2 Penaeus monodon | reverse complement strand
TTTGTGTGTGTGTGTGGTGTTGTGTGTTTTGGTTGGGGGGTGCGTGGTCTGTGTGTGGGGGGGTTGTGTGTGTGTGTGTGGTGTTGTGTGTTTTTGGGTATGTGTGAGTTGTGTGTGTATGTATATATTATATAAATATATATATAATATATATATAATTATAAATATAAATATTTTAAAATTTTTAATATAAAAATATATATATATATATAATTATAATATATATATAATTGTAATAGCACAACACAACACAAAACACAAACCACCCCACCACACACACACCCCACACACAACACAACACACAACACCTCACTCACACGACACCGACCACACACAACACACACACACACAACACAACACAACCACACACCCCAAACCAACACACAACACACACACCCACCACACTCACAAGACACACACACACACCACACAAAACACACACCACCCACAACCCACACCACAAACACCACACACACACAAACAACACCACACAAAAATATATATATATATATTATAAAATAAATTTTAAATATAAAATATAATATTTATATATATTTTATATATATATATATATAATTTTATACATATATTATAATATATATATATATATATATATATATAAATATATTATTATATATATATATAATAATAAATATATTATTACAACTATATATATGTATATTTAAAATAAATAAAATTCATAAAAGTAGTATGCATAAAGAGACATTAGTTTTATATATACAACAAAATATATATATAATAAAAATATAAAATATTATATATAATATATAATATATATAAAATATAAAAATTTAAATGAATGTTATATTAATTATATTATAATAAATATATAATATAAATAATATATATATATATATATAAGTAATAAAACCACACGAAAAACCCACACCACACACACACACACACCCCAACACACACAAACACACACACACACACTCCACAGACCACACACACACCTCAACACATTTAACACACCACACCACACACTCACATAGACACACAAAAAACCACACACACACAACGCACACCAACACAGACACACACACACCACAAACACAATATATTTTATAATTATAAAATATATATATTAAAATTTATATATATATATATAATACATAATTATATAATATTATATAAATATTTAATATGGGAATTTTAATATAAAAATATGTATTTTATATAATATTATATATTATATATATTACATATAATATGTATATTTATAGATAAAATAAGTTACATATAAGTATGTTGCATAAAGAGAATTCAGATTTTAATTATCATACAAAACAGCAGCAAAAAAGTATATAGATAGTAATTTTTAAAAAATTACGGTAGAAAACCCCCCTTTCAATTCCCACATGGCCCCCGGGGTAAAAATTTAAAATGGTTAGAAGTATCTCTCGAACGATCGCAAGTGCCCTGTCAGGGAGTGAGAAGTTCCACTTCACGTCTTTTAAACTTGGGACGCCAAGGGAGGATTCTCACCCCTATGCTGTTCATTCCTCATGCACAAGCTGGTGCAGAATCCCACTTGGGGATGGGAATCAATTATATGCTTGTGATACATATGCGTCAGAGCATCACAAAAGTGGGGATGCAAAAATTCTCGCAGAATCACAGCAAAGGAAAATGGGGGTGGTTAGCATTTCCGCTGAAAAACAAGGCTCTAAACCCGTATCATACCCCACCCACTTTTCGATAGGTGACCAGGATTGACAAGCCACAGATAAATATTCGGGGGGGAAAGTAAAAAGTGCAGACCTGGTCCTCTTTAAAGAAGGCTCTGGGGAGATTGAAACCTTGAAGTTCTTTTGGGGAAAAGAAATGGGGATCAAGTTAAACTGCTAGAGTTTTACTGGCTTTATAAGGTCAGTTGTAACTACCATGCACTGCACTTTTTGCATGTAAAGGGAAACAGAAATAGGTAGTTTTGGGGTAGGGAAAATGAAGCTATGAGGATTACCCCGGGCCCCCAGAACAGCAAAATAGTAAACATAGATCAGAATTAAACTTACCATCCATTTCTGATAGAATAATATTTTTTTCCACCATATTGGGTCAAAACTCTGAGGGAACCCTCGTATCTCAATTTCCAAAAAAAAAATCAACATAAAATCACGCAAGTGACTGAAAATAAAAACACACCGCGCCCTCTGATACACAAAAATTTCCCGAAAATTTTAAAAACTCAAAAGTTCCATTTGTAAATACCAAAAGGGCGCTCCCTTTCCCCCATGGAAAAATTTAACAATTGATTCGTTTGGGGGAAAATTTTAAAAAAATGGTCCTAAAAAACCGCAAAAAAAAACAGGTTTTTAAAAATGGTGTTTGGGGTTTTGGAAAAACAAAAAAAAAAAATTGGGCGCCCCCCAAAAAGGGGGGAAAACGGTTTTTTTAACCGGAACACCCAAACCCAGAAATTTTTTAAAAAGGGTGGAAAATTTTTTAAATGCCATAAAAAGGAAAAAAATTTTTT
>NC_051420.1:33716092-33724401 GCF_015228065.2 Penaeus monodon | reverse complement strand
TTTTTTGTTTGGTTTTGTACCGAAAAAACCCCGAAAAAACAATAAAATAAAATATAAATATTTTTTTTTTTTTTTTTTTTTTTTTTAAATATATAATATATATATATATATAAATTATATATATAATATTATATAATATAAATATATATATATATCGTCGGTGTGTGTGTCTGTGTATAATATAATACATCCCACACTACTGCGCTAGGGCCTCGGCCTTCTTGTTACAATTTGTTTACTGAATCAATACTTCAATGACTTCTAGAGAAAAACCAGGTTTGTTGATTCTTCCTCCAGTCTTCATAATTGATGAGATACAATTTCTTCATCGACATCTTCCATGGTAGTACTCATACGTAAGACTGAAACAAAGAATGTGAAGCGTAACACGTGGTCATCATATATACTATACGCCGATAATAATTCAAACGATGAACTCAAATGAAATATATCTTTGAATGCTAAGAAACTCATAAAACAAAGCAAAATAATGGTAGGATAACTAAACTAGTACAAAAAATACAATTTACCTTAAACCCTACAACAGCGCCTGGTGCTGCTCGGCGGTCACTGCTGCCGCTGAACTAAACAACGGAGTTCCAATACCTGTCTTTGGATTCAACTTTAAAGCATAATCTTTTCATTTTCCTTTATTCTTTTAAGTGGGCTGCTACACAATGCACACACACACACACACACACACACACACACACACACACACACAATATATATATATATATATATATATATATATATATATATATATATATACACTATATGTATATATATTATAATATATATATATATATATATTATATATATATATATATATATGTATATATATATATAAATATATATATATATATATATATATATATATATATGTATAATATATATATATATATATATATATATATATATATATATATATATATATATATATATATAGAGAGAGAGAGAGAGAGAGAGAGAGAGAGAGAGAGAGAGAGAGAGAGAGAGAGAGAGCATGGCACAAAACACGTAATGCTTACACTGCCCATGCGCTAACCAACAGACAAAAATAACTTAAGTTTCTACACACAACTTGAACACTTTCTTACGCAGCGTAATTGAGAACCGGATTTCAGAGGTAATCGAGCACATGCGGGTAAACGGTGATTAACCTGTGGGTACAACTATCAATCATCTGCTCAAAAGCCTATGTGAGTAGTGTATATAGAAGGCTTGCCAAGGCGGCCAAGAACACAAGCCATGATGCTAAAATATCTGACTAAGCAACAATACATTTAGCGAATATTCGAGATCGTGGTCGGCCTCATCCTGCATAGGCTGCTCTACACATTCAGGTATCAATTGTAATTTAATATTAACTGTAAACAGTAAAACCTATGTTCGATTAACTTCCAACATCTCTTGCCACAGGACCCACTGAATGCGAGACCGGAACTATGACCTGATGGTTTCCTGCGCAATTCTAAGATATCTTCAATTAATCCTGGAATTGCCCTGATTTCTTCCCACAGGGAGGCGTAGAGCCGCTATTTTGTTTTCTTACTCTTTGAGAACCAGTCATTTGGCTGCTCTCCATACTCGATCTTACAACTGAATGGCTTGAAATTTCCCAGACGAATCTATCGCAGTAATGGCCCTAGAAAACATGGCCTGTTAAAAAAAAAAAAAAAAAAAAATGGCCAGCTGATGAATCCAAAAAGAAGCTGTCGCTGGGCATGTAGGCCGCAGCAGACGGTGATCCACAAACACCACGATAGACAACTCATAAGCATACCCATTACAGACTACGATCCCCTCTACTATTGAAAGTGCATCTGCATTGGTAGCAGAGTACCTAACTTCAGGCCCCTTCTCCTTGCAACTAAAATATGCAACTGCATGAGTTACACTTTTCAAAATATCTACCATGCGTAGATACCTACTTAAGACATATCTGGAATAATTTCAAATATAATTTCATAGTTAGGCTCACGTAGGGTTAAGACTGGAGCAGTAATCAGTGCTTGTTTAACTCATAAAATGCTTCTATTAATCTTTCCACATGAATGGCAGGCATTAAGACGTGGATAAGAGCAAGATGACCATGGTGTAACGCTTAAAGAAGCCGTTCATACCAATTAATCTAAATACCTTTGACAACACTACAAGTAATGGTCATTTTCCGAGATGGCCATTACCTGGTAAAAAGCTGTTGCCTGTAACAAAGACACCTAACAGTTTCAGATTTTCTACGGCGAACTGACATTTTTAAACTTTTATTTTAAATCGAGCACTTTCTAAAATTGCTATCAGATAATAGAGATTCCTTAAACTATCTTCAAAATCTGTAGAAATCGGACGGATTACCTCGAATTACCTCGAGCGACCAGTGTGTTTGATACACAGAAATAGTCCTTCATATACGGTAACGGGTACTAATCTAGGGTCATAAGAAAGTTTAAGATATGGAAGCATATGCAGGGTTTACATAATTGTCTTCTGTTCTAATTAAACAATGGGAGACATCCAAGGTGATGATGGCTCTATCAAAATACTCCAAACTATTTTCCTACACACCTGCTTTGCGGAGTGTGTCAGCCTCCACTAGTGTGTCACTGTGAACACGGCATCAGCAGTGATAATATAACGATGTGTTTTGGGAACGACACTGTTACTTTTATTTCTGCTGACTTATGAAAGAGCAAGGCTGACTTAAGTTTTGCTTGTTGAGCAGGACCTAATAATCCAAAAAAAAAGGTATGGTGACACAAGAATCCAGTTGCTCGCCGTCTATCTTGTCTGTAGCTGAAACATGGAAGGATTTTCGGTTCTGCATTGATGACTTCTACTCTTAGCAAAAAGCTACATGAATATAGTCATACATTTCATTTAGTGATGTTAACTACCCATAACAAGACGGCTTTACCTTTAACTCTCACAATCGAGTAAGGTAGAAGCAACATTACCGGCAATAAACATGTCCCTATCAAGAACCTGCAGGTGAGCTACAGAGACTAAAACGAATTGTCAGACTGAGCCGGCAAGGTCGTCTTTCTCTTCATTCTTGCAAGGGAATCACTTATATTAAGGTCAGGCTTAACCACAGCAATGCGTGGAGCCTAAATGTGATGTGTAAGTAAGTGGTCCATCCCAGGTAATGGATGGTGACAAAGCAAGAAAATCGTTTTGATTAATAGATACTTAAATAGACGTTACCTGCATAAGGGCACAAACCGATCACACTGAATCCCTCTCTTGTATCATGTCCAACAATGACATCCCGCATCAGACGTTACATTGAGGGACTTCAAAACTAACCCATTAGTAAGGGATGCAACGCCCCACTGGTGTCGACCAAACATTGCAATTGCTTGGTTGCCTTTATGGTTAATGCGAGTGTGGGGGCGTTCGGGCCCGGAAGAAGGGATAAACAAAATTCCATTTCATTGTTAACATGTTGTGTTTATTATTTGCAACGCTCCCCAGACTCATTTAAAAAGTGTAAAGAGGTCATGCACACCACCCGATTGGTACGTTCCGGGAACGAGATAGGTGGGTGGTGGGGGGGGGATGCAAGGTTTAAAAGAATTGTGGAAAGGAACGAACCCGTAGTTGTGGCGTATGTGTGTTTGTGTGAAGTGTAGTTGTGCAAATGAGCTGAAGTGCGGTAGGCGTGGTTAGAATCCCGAGGAGAGGCGTGTACAGATGCTTCATCTATACTCTAAGGTTTTTAATTGTTGGTCTTTTAAACTTAAAAATAAAAAAGTTTAGGTCTTATTCAGCCTTCCTTTTTACATACAGTCAGAGACTTATCAAAAAAATATTATATGATTAATAATTTATTTTGTAAAACCAAAGATAAAACAGAACATAAAACGAAACGCAAGCACAGTAAAATACAAGACAAAGACAAAACAGACAAAAAAACACGAATCATAAACATTAAAATAAGAACCACCTTCTCTCACGTAAAATATAACTCAATCACTTATCACTATATTGCCGAGACCACCTTATCCTGTGCACCACAACCACAAAGTCCAACACTGGAATTGGCTGGAACTCGAACTGGACTCGAACCTAATTGCTTAAGTTGCAACAAAACTTGCTATAGACATTAAAATATTCTTATAATAATTTAAATATCTTAAAAGTTTGTTCATTAAATGAATAAAATTTCTATGAAGTAGAATAGTAAAAATAAAAAAGAACCATCGTGCACAAGTGTATATCATAGTAAGAAAAGTTCATAAAAAAATTGAAAATATTCATAATAGAATTATGATAAAATAATAATAAATAAGATTAATAAAAAATAAAAGTTTCTTTTCAAATTCATTTTCTTTTTGGCGGTCATTTCTAATCCGGCAAAGATTCTTCTGAAATACGATGTAAAAATGTTTATTAAAATATACATAAACACAAAAATATACATAAACACAAAGGTAAAACAAATAAAACAAGCACAGGAAACGAAGCCGCGCAGGCGAGAGGCCGCAGGTGCGCTTCTCGTTTTCTGTTGTCGCAGCTTCCCCGCCGCGACGGGCATCCTCATCCCCGGGGGATACAAGCAGGGGTTTTGGGCGACCTAAGAGGCGTACGAGGACGCAGTCTCCGCCGTGGCACAAGTAGGGGACAGCGAAGGACGTATACAGGCGGTCCACTATACACAAACAAGGCCAGATGGCTTCTCGTCAGATGACCTGACGCTCGGTCTTATTCACACAATAGGACAGGATTATCAGTGTTGACGCGACGGGAATCGGGCGACGCCTTTCACGAAATTAGTACGAGACAACCGAAATGTTAATAGCTTGGTAGCCTTTGCAACGATTTCAACAGTGGCAAGTCCTTACAATTACAGTAAATGAATCCCCTATTGGTCACCAATATTCACTCACACCTAAATTCTCGAACACTTCGATTTCTTGGATGAAATCATGTTGTATTCTGGCCTCGAGTGTGGCCAGAAAATTATTACCTCAAATGACGGGGAAATGATGATTAAGTCAGTATGACCTGTGCAGTATGTCTGGCCTAGTGGAATCACTGTGCTCAATGGATCGCAACCACGTCAGTTTCCTGACTCTGCCTGAGAGCATCACTGTTCAGTCGTACCTCGAAATGCGGTATCGCACTACGATCAACCTTAATCATAAAGGCGGTAGGGGCGTGGAATCGTTCAAGACAATCATTAGCTACTCCAGAGCTGACGTTATTATGACTGCAGCTATAATTAAGGACTACGGTGTCGACACTACTGATGTTTATTCTTTACTTAATGCAATTTATTGTTTGTTATTTCACATGGTACTGCGAGTCATGGCATCAAAAAGACGAGAATCAGTATCATTTTCATAGATAACTCGTTCGTACCGTTCTTTCATTTCGAATATAAGCCTCATTTATACCTGCATACGATTCTCTCATACTCATACACATCTCTTTTAATCCTTCAAGCATACGTTCATAGACTACCCCTTCCTGTACAAAGTGGATCAAAACCATTGTATATGATTTACATTTAACATACCATAGGCACTCATAACATCCGCAAGCCATATTCCCCCTGAGGGATTCTCCTGGAACGCCAGCTGTACTCCTTTCCTCCGTACCGCTCGACACAGTAGTGCACAGGTGGCCCCGTTATAAATCGTGGACTTCATATCTTAGTGGCATGCTCGATGCTTGTTAAAGTACGACTTAGGCAAATGAATTACGAAAAAATAATACCATGGAAGACAAGTTTCTCTTATGCACCTTCTCCGTACTCGCAAAGTACGGCATTCAGCGATGCAAACGCAAGCAATGCATCGCCACTAACACTGGCAATTTCCACAGGCAACGAAACAATTACGTCGCCCGTACTTCCGTCACAGAAAATTGCGTTAACGCAAACGTGAAATATACTACAAATACACTATACACAATAAATTCACTACGCTAAGTTAATGCACACAAATATGAGTGATGGGCTGTCACACTTTACAATCATGAACACAATGTAGCACTAAGCAGAGGAGTACATATGATGAATGAAGAGTAATTTGATATCACCAGAGCCCTCTACGCTATTGTGACTTTTTCTTTTTCTTTCTATATTCTCTTTATCATGAGATGTTTGCTAAGGACTTGAGGCCTTGATGGCACTATGAGATATTTACTGTCCTGATCAATCAGTGTCTGATATTATGCTGTTATTTACGGTTGTGAACGGCATCAATAATGGATTTAGTCAAGATCAAATTTCAAATTATCAAACCAACTAAACCAAAACGAACAAACATGCACTATGACGTGCAGTAAAATACCAATATATCTGCATGGTACAAAAATGATAACTAACATATAGCACATATAGATAAAATGATACTTAACCTGCGAGAACAGCGGGAGGCGGGTGAGAGTCAGACCTGCAGTCACCTGTCTG
This sequence comes from Penaeus monodon, assembly GCF_015228065.2. Taxonomy (NCBI): domain Eukaryota; kingdom Metazoa; phylum Arthropoda; class Malacostraca; order Decapoda; family Penaeidae; genus Penaeus; species Penaeus monodon. The sequence goes on along the minus strand of NC_051420.1, from coordinate 33,717,980 downwards.
CCCAATAACCTCTGTGTGGCTGGGACATGTAAAAAACACGCGAAGGGACTGCAGTTCGCTCGTTAACGTGGGAAGTGGTAAGCCCCTTGGTCGCAGGGGTCCTAAAACATGGCGTTGCAGTCGTGCCTCTCTACGCCTCTCACCCTGCTGGTTCAGAGAGAGAGGGCTTGCACCCTTGTTGACTCGCCAGCCTTCGTAAGAACCAAAACGCCTCAACAATCCTTAAACAACCTACCAGCCGATAAGAAAATTACACAATTAACGAAATTGTAAGAAAAAAAGAAAGAAAGGAAGAAAGAAAGACAAAACTACGAAAATGAACTAGAACCCATCTGCCAGGGGAATGACGCAACCCATCATCAGATGCCCCTACTGCTCTCCCCCCCCCCATCTCCATCAGTGCTTCCTAGATCTTTTATCCATAAAAAAATCTGGGAGTGTACATAGACAGCTGCATGATCTTTGAAACCCTTGTTGACTATATCTATAGAAATGTTATGTTGCTTGTATCACAAATAATAATAAATTCATACCGAAAGGAAGATCACTTAGTACAACCTATGAAGTTCCACTTCAGAAATTATAAAACTTCGCTGCGAGAGTAGCTCTTGACAATGCTAATACGTATAACAACATTACCCACACATAAATGGTTATAAATCCATTGCAAATGCATTTATGCGACTTGCATGATCATCCATCAAATCCAATAGTGGCTTTCAACTTCCCTAACTATAGGTAGCATAAAACATGTACGAACAAGACAAGTAAACTCCTTACATATCAAAAGTTCACGTACATATGAGCACGGAAAGGCACGTGGGCCCAGTGATCTGGAACCAACCACCACACATTATCAGAAACTTTAGTAATATTAGAAATATTAATAATACCTTTAAAACCAAATGAAGGAAAAGTCAGCATTGTCAATGGCATTAGGTTTCCAAACATAGGACAGAGAACGGCTTAAATGAACTAACATTTATTTTGTGTGTGTATCTTACATTTATTTGCAAAGTAAAACTATTATTTAGCTTAAAAGAATAAATTATTAAATAGAATAAAGCATTAGGAATCTGAATTTAATCTCTCTCTCTCTCTCTCTCTCTCTCTCTCTCTCTCTCTCTCTCTCTCTCTCTCTCTCTCTCTCTCTCTCTCTCTCTCTCTCTCAACATGACATCCCGTGTCATGTTGCTGACCATGAACTTATCACGATGACGTTAAATTTAAAGAAAACAAAGCGACCACCAGTAATAAAAACTTTTCGCGATTTCAAACACTATAACCCTCAATCTTTCTGTGAGCTTATCTTGTCTAAAGAAAGTACTCTATCAAATATTTCACCAACAGATAATGTAAACGACCGTATCCTCACGGAAGTAACACGAACCGTCAGACGTCCCCCTGCTCCTTGGATAAATGACGGCATTCAGAGAGCCATTAGCAATAGAAACAATACCCACCAAGCCCTTAAAAGTATCAGAAATGAGGCCGCCCTTCAGGTGGATTATAAAGTCAAAAAGAAAAATGTAAAATTGCTAATTCAACGTGCAAAAAGAAATTCTTTCAGAAACAAAATCACAGAATGTAAGGACAACTCTAATAAAACATGGAAAATTGTTAAAACACTAGTGCCTGACAAAAAGCACCTCACTAATTATTGCATAAAGCCCATACAAAGAACCGACCATTTTAATGACTTTCAAATTGGAAAACTAACTTATGAGCAAACAATTGCTTTTACGTTACAACAAACACAGATCGGGCAAGGCTTACAACTTTTTTTTTTTCAGACCACAACTGTGGACGTAGAAACAATCATCTTAGTAATAAACATCTTCGCGAAACAAATGCTTAGGAGAGCGGGGATTTCTTTGCGCTTATCAGA
>NC_051420.1:33704023-33706523 GCF_015228065.2 Penaeus monodon | reverse complement strand
TACGTTTATTACAAATTGTTTGTGGAAAATCAGTGCTTGATATGTGACACAGAATAAAACGGACTGGATGATATTTCGGCATTAAAACTTGTTATACTGTATTAGAGCGATGATGCTGTAATTAGGTTTTTCTGTTTATGCATCAAGAGGATCAGCCTAATTTGATGTAGTTTATTAACAGTGAATTGTTGTCAAAAGGGTAAAATATATTTTTAAATCCAATTATTGGAATTCATTAACCTTTATACAAAGCAAAGCTTTGAGAACTCATTCTTTGATACTGGTTGGTGAAAAATTTATATAAAAATGCATATGTAAATATCTATACGTAAAATATAAAGAACATGCCCAAATGCAGACACAACTACATGCCTGTATCTAATGTGTGTTGTATATAATATATATATATACTTATTATAATATAGTATAGAGTATATGATATATATATATAGAATATATATACTATATATATATATATTAGATATAGTCATATATCATATATATATATATATTATATATAGATATATATGCATATATAGATCTATATAATTATAATATATATATATAATTATATATATTATATATATATATTTCTATGTATATAATCATATATCGTATCTATCTATATATATATATATATATTATATAGTACATTATATATTATATATTATATATATATATCATATATATAATATACTATATATATATAACCATTCAGCCATATATACATCTAATCCCTATTATAATTCTCTTTTTATCTCGAGGATACTATTCATTCTACACTTATAATTTTAGACTACCATATATGATCTGTAGTATAATATGTGTGTGTACATAATCTCATAATAATTGATAATATATTTTCTATACATACTATTTTTTTATAATAGTATACTAAAGCGCAAAGCGCCAGGTAATAACTAATCGGCATTTTAGTTCTGGCTTGTTTGTTTCTGAGAAATTTTGCATTTACCCTTCAAACTGTTTTGAGACTACGAAACTTGAGCATGAAAACAGTGGTACCAACAAATGCTCAAAGAGCAGTTGAACAAGGATTGCTGATACGGAATGCATTTTTTAAAACACATGTAACTATGGGTAATATTTGCCAGTAAATAATATCCTCATAATTTACGTTTTTTTTTTCTTTTTTTTACTAATCACATTTACCTTCAAAACTGCTCTTTTCAATTAAAACTGACATTGAAAACAGTCCGTTACACAACGAAAACATTGCTTATTGTATACATATGAATAGACAAATAAACATTCAGTAATTATAAATACACAGAACGAAGCCGGAATCTCATAATCGAGATAAATAGATATCCTCGCAGTAATGTATAACTAAAATATTTTTTGGATTTTTCAGGCGACTTTCAGATTTCCGTAAATAGTAAATCAAGTAATTGATAGAAGTGCGTTGTCTAATATAGCATTTCAGAGTAAGCAGCAGTCCACTTTGCAAAGTGAATAATATAATTAGTGAAATATCTGCATTAAATGTATACTGTCCTATACAATTAGATATTAAACTATAAATCTAAAACTATAATATCTTCATGGAAAGTAATTACGACAAATCAACAAGTTTGAAATCTAAGCTGTTTAAATAGACATTCGGAAAACTAAGGGGAAAAAATATGCATATACTTTGGATGAAGGTAAAGTAGTTTCCTGAGTAAGATTACTGATAATGCTATATCACTTTTTCCCTACGTGTGTTGCACCGCTTCAGAGCATGGTTTGATTCACGGAGGCGCCATGAGTGGTATTTTATGCATTTTTTCCTATCCTTTATACTTTAGGTGACCGGGATGGTAGAGGAAAAAACTAGCTTCAATTTAGCATGACCGGGAAGTGAGAATAAGATAAAAGCAACAAATTTTTTTTTTTTTTACAGAAGCATATCTGACAACACTCTTGACCTATGGAATAAAGTAAAGGATTGCTTTATTGCCTTCCCTATCATCTATTTACATGAGCGAGATTTCAGTAATACTTTTCAAACAAAACAAAACAAAACAAAAAAATTGAAAAAGAAAATATTTATAATAAAATGAATAAATAGATAACGTGAAATCTGAAAATAACGAAGGAATCGAAACTTCTTGTAGCCATCTTATCTGACGTTAAGAAACAGCTGTCTCTGGACCAAACACAGCTATCCTATTAAAGTTTGGCTTTGTTTTAAATGCATTTGCTTATTTGCAGCGTTAGATTAGTGATTGTTATAGATTTACAGTAGACCAAATACCAAGAAAGAGATGCGTGTTCATATGAATTAGCTTGGAACCCAGCAGAGCGAAAAAAAATCATTTCCCACACATATCACAGTAAATTTCTCAAAATGATCAGAATGTAAGATGCGCAGTAGCCAATCCCTGGCGGGTAATTTCCGACGAAATATTTCATCACAACCTACCTCATTAGGAGACGTGTACCACACGGCAGGACATATATTTGATTTATATCGATCTTGACCAAGATAGTCTTAAAG
>NC_051420.1:33680359-33703923 GCF_015228065.2 Penaeus monodon | reverse complement strand
AAAAAAAAAATTTTTAAATATCTTAAAGTTTGTTCATAAATGAATAAAATTTCTATGAAGTAGAATAGTAAAATAAAAAAACCATCGTGCACAAGTGTATACATAGTAAGAAAGTTCATAAAAAATGAAAATATTCATAATAGAATTATGATAAAATAATAATAAATAAGATTAATAAAAAATAAAAGTTTCTTTTCAAATTCATTTTCTTTTTGGCGGTCATTCTAATCCGGCAAAGATTCTTCTGAAATACGATGTAAAAATGTTTATTAAAATATACTAAACACAAAAATATACATAAACACAAAGGGTAAACAAATAAAACACGAGCACAGGAAACGAAGCCGCGCAGGCGAGACGCTCCAGCTGCGCTTCCCGTTTTCTGTTGTCGCAGCTTCCTCGGCGCGACGGGCATCCTCATCCCCGGGGATACAAGCAGGGGTTTTGGGCGACCTAAGAGGCGTACGAGGACGCAGTCTTCCGCCGTGGCACAAGTAGGGACAGCGAGGACGTAACAGGCGGTCCACTATACACAAACAAGGCCAGATGGCTTCTCGTCAGATGACTGACGCTCGGTCTTATTCACACAATAGGACAGGATTATCAGTGTTGACGCGACGGGAATCGGGCGACGCCTTTCACGAAATTAGTACAGACAACCGAAATGTTAATAGCTTGTAGCCTTTGCAACGATTCAACAGTGGCAAGTCCTTACAATTACAGTAAATGAATCCCCTATTGGTCACCAATATTCACTCACACTAAATTCTCGAACACTTCGATTTCTTGGATGAAATCATGTTGTATTCTGGCTCGAGTGTGGCCAGAAAATTATTACCTCAAATGACGGGGAAATGATGATTAAGTCAGTATGACCTGTGCAGTATGTCTGGCCTAGTGGAATCACTGTGCTCAATGGATCGCAACCACGTCAGTTTCCTGACTCTGCCTGAGAGCATCACTGTTCAGTCGTACCTCGAAATGCGGTATCGCACTACGATCAACCTTAATCATAAAGGCGTAGGGGCGTGGAATCGTTCAAGACAATCATTAGCTACTCCAGAGCTGACGTTATTATGACTGCAGCTATAATTAAGGACTACGGTGTCGACACTACTGATGTTTATTCTTTACTTAATGCAATTTATTGTTTGTTATTTCACATGGTACTGCGAGTCATGGCATCAAAAAGACGAGAATCAGTATCATTTTCATAGATAACTCGTTCGTACCGTTCTTTCATTTCGAATATAAGCCTCATTTATACCTGCATACGATTCTCTCATACTCATACACATCTCTTTTAATCCTTCAAGCATACGTTCATAGACTACCCCTTCCTGTACAAAGTGGATCAAAACCATTGTATATGATTTACATTTAACATACCATAGGCACTCATAACATCCGCAAGCCATATTCTCCTGAGGGATTCTCCTGGAACGCCAGCTGTACTCCTTTCCTCCGTACCGCTCGACACAGTAGTGCACAGGTGGCCCCGTTATAAATCGTGGACTTCATATCTTAGTGGCATGCTCGATGCTTGTTAAAGTACGACTTAGGCAAATGAATTACGAAAAATAATTACCATGGAAGACAAGTTTCTCTTATGCACCTTCTCCGTACTCGCAAAGTACGGCATTCAGCGATGCAAACGCAAGCAATGCATCGCCACTAACACTGGCAATTTCCACAGGCAACGAAACAATTACGTCGCCCGTACTTCCGTCACAGAAAATTGCGTTAACGCAAACGTGAAATATACTACAAATACACTATACACAATAAATTCACTACGCTAAGTTAATGCACACAAATATGAGTGATGGGCTGTCACACTTTACAATCATGAACACAATGTAGCACTAAGCAGAGGAGTACATATGATGAATGAAGAGTAATTTGATATCACCAGAGCCCTCTACGCTATTGTGACTTTTTCTTTTTCTTTCTATATTCTCTTTATCATGAGATGTTTGCTAAGGACTTGAGGCCTTGATGGCACTATGAGATATTTACTGTCCTGATCAATCAGTGTCTGATATTATGCTGTTATTTACGGTTGTGAACGGCATCAATAATGGATTTAGTCAAGATCAAATTTCAAATTATCAAACCAACTAAACCAAAACGAACAAACATGCACTATGACGTGCAGTAAAATACCAATATATCTGCATGGTACAAAAATGATAACTAACATATAGCACATATAGATAAAATGATACTTAACCTGCGAGAACAGCGGGAGGCGGGTGAGAGTCAGACCTGCAGTCACCTGTCTGCCCAATAACCTCTGTGTGGCTGGGACATGTAAAAAACACGCGAAGGGACTGCAGTTCGCTCGTTAACGTGGGAAGTGGTAAGCCCCTTGGTCGCAGGGGTCCTAAAACATGGCGTTGCAGTCGTGCCTCTCTACGCCTCTCACCCTGCTGGTTCAGAGAGAGAGGGCTTGCACCCTTGTTGACTCGCCAGCCTTCGTAAGAACCAAAACGCCTCAACAATCCTTAAACAACCTACCAGCCGATAAGAAAATTACACAATTAACGAAATTGTAAGAAAAAAAGAAAGAAAGGAAGAAAGAAAGACAAAACTACGAAAATGAACTAGAACCCATCTGCCAGGGGAATGACGCAACCCATCATCAGATGCCCCTACTGCTCTCCCCCCCCCCATCTCCATCAGTGCTTCCTAGATCTTTTATCCATAAAAAAATCTGGGAGTGTACATAGACAGCTGCATGATCTTTGAAACCCTTGTTGACTATATCTATAGAAATGTTATGTTGCTTGTATCACAAATAATAATAAATTCATACCGAAAGGAAGATCACTTAGTACAACCTATGAAGTTCCACTTCAGAAATTATAAAACTTCGCTGCGAGAGTAGCTCTTGACAATGCTAATACGTATAACAACATTACCCACACATAAATGGTTATAAATCCATTGCAAATGCATTTATGCGACTTGCATGATCATCCATCAAATCCAATAGTGGCTTTCAACTTCCCTAACTATAGGTAGCATAAAACATGTACGAACAAGACAAGTAAACTCCTTACATATCAAAAGTTCACGTACATATGAGCACGGAAAGGCACGTGGGCCCAGTGATCTGGAACCAACCACCACACATTATCAGAAACTTTAGTAATATTAGAAATATTAATAATACCTTTAAAACCAAATGAAGGAAAAGTCAGCATTGTCAATGGCATTAGGTTTCCAAACATAGGACAGAGAACGGCTTAAATGAACTAACATTTATTTTGTGTGTGTATCTTACATTTATTTGCAAAGTAAAACTATTATTTAGCTTAAAAGAATAAATTATTAAATAGAATAAAGCATTAGGAATCTGAATTTAATCTTCTTCTCTCTCTCTCTTCTCTCTCTCTCTCTCTCTCTCTCTCTCTCTCTCTCTCTCTCCTCTCTCTCTCTCTCTCTCTCAACATGACATCCCGTGTCATGTTGCTGACCATGAACTTATCACGATGACGTTAAATTTAAAGAAAACAAAGCGACCACCAGTAATAAAAACTTTTCGCGATTTCAAACACTATAACCCTCAATCTTTCTGTGAGCTTATCTTGTCTAAAGAAAGTACTCTATCAAATATTTCACCAACAGATAATGTAAACGACCGTATCCTCACGGAAGTAACACGAACCGTCAGACGTCCCCCTGCTCCTTGGATAAATGACGGCATTCAGAGAGCCATTAGCAATAGAAACAATACCCACCAAGCCCTTAAAAGTATCAGAAATGAGGCCGCCCTTCAGGTGGATTATAAAGTCAAAAAGAAAAATGTAAAATTGCTAATTCAACGTGCAAAAAGAAATTCTTTCAGAAACAAAATCACAGAATGTAAGGACAACTCTAATAAAACATGGAAAATTGTTAAAACACTAGTGCCTGACAAAAAGCACCTCACTAATTATTGCATAAAGCCCATACAAAGAACCGACCATTTTAATGACTTTTCAAAATTGGAAAACTAACTTATGAGCAAACAATTGCTTTTACGTTACAACAAAACACAGATCGGGCAAGGCTTACAACTTTTTTTTTTTCAGACCACAACCTGTGGACGTAGAAACAATCATCTTAGTAATAAAACATCTTCGCGAAACAAATGCTGTAGGAGCAGACGGCATTGCTTTGCGCTTATCAGAGATAGTCTACCTGCAACTGTACATTATCTGACGGTCATTATTAACACATCTCTGGTTATTGGTGTATTTCCGTCGCTTTGGAAACATGGTATAGTAACACCAATTTTCAAATCGGGGGATATAGACGATGTCAGTAATTATCGCCCTATTACAGTACTCTTGAAAAAAATATAGCAAATCAACTGACGAGTTTCCTGGAGGCCAATGACTTATTATCTAAAACACAACATGGTTTTAGAAATAGTTTATCTTCTGAAACAGCTTTACTGCAAATTACTGATGAAATTTATAATAACATAGACAAAAATCAGGTAAATTTGCTCACATTATGCGACCTTTCTAAGGCTTTTGATAGTGTCAACCATGGAATTCTCCTTGACAAATTAGTAAATCATAAAATTGATACCTTTCGGTTTAAAAGTTATTTAGATACAAGGATCCAATCGGTAAGAATCAATAATGATATGTCATCAAAACAACAAGTACCTTTTGGTGTTCCACAAGGCTCTATTTTAGGTCCGATCCTATTTACAATTTTCATAAATGATTTATCAACAATAGCCCATAACTGCCTTCTAGTGCAGTACGCCGATGATTCACAGTTTCTTCAGAGTGACTCAGTAAACAACAAAAATACGTTAATAAGAAACATTCAACATACTCTTACACAAGCAAAATTATATTTTGACACAAATGGCCTTAAACTAAACCCACATAAAACTCAATGTATATTCATAGGCAGCCGGCAGAACATAGCTAGAATTCCCATAGAATTTGAAGGCTGCTCTATCAAACCGAGCACTTCAGCGAATAATCTAGGAGTACGATTAGACAACTTCATGGCATTTGAACCACACGTTGACAAATTACACAGGAAGGTAGTGGGTACCCTGATATATCTTAATCACATAAGAAATCAAATCACTACTGAAACTAGAATCATGGTTGTGCAAACTCTAGCTCTAAGCATAATTAACTATTGTTCAAACATTTGGGGATCGGCTAACAAGACCCAGATGCAAAAAGTGCAAAAATTACAAAACTTTGCTGCCAGATTAGCACTAGGTAATATCAGTAAACTTGATCACATCAACCCACATATCAAAAAATTGATTGAAATGGTTAAAAGTCCATTCTTAATGTAGTTATGACACATGTGTATTCATTTACAAAGTCATTCATGGGAATTATCCAAAATGGTTAATGCCCTTGCAAACTGTAGGGAATACACCAGGTGTCAAGTAAATTCCCTTTTTGTTAAGAGATCGGATACCTATACAGGGGCACGCCAAATGGAAATACGTGGACCCAAGGTATGGAACATGATACCAGATAATATAAGAGCTTACAGTTTTTAATTCAAAACGAAATTAAAAGAACATCTCTTAAATACACAGATGTAAATATAAATGTATTTATGTAAAGAATAATCATTGTAATTTAATGGAATAAAGTGATTTGACTTTGACTCTTCTCTTCTCTTCTCCCTTCTCTCTTTTCTCATTTCTCTTTTCTCTTTTCTATTCTCTCCTCTTTTCTCTCTTTTTTCTCCCTCTCTCTTTCTCTCTTTTCTCTCTCTCTCTTTCTCTTTTTTTCTCTTCGCTCGTCACACACACGCCAAACACACACACACCATATATATATATATATGTATATTATATTATATAATATTAATATATATATATATATATATATATATATATATATATATATATATATATACATATGTGTGTGTTTACGTGTGCTGCGCGTGTTATGGATTAGGCCCCGTTGTCCAAGGAATTAACAAGCTGAATGTCATTCCTACATCAATCTCAACATATATGATAATGTTAAAATATGATTTCCATATTCCAAATAGAAACGATCTTATTTTGCTTCACTAATTTGCGTAATCAAAAGGTCATTAACAAAACAGTGAGCCTCCTAGAATAGGGAGAGGGAGAGCGCATGGCCATCCATTTCATTTTATGATTGTTCGCCCCAATTAGCGAGATTATGGTTGAAGAATTCGAAGAGAAAGAAAGAAAAAAACACATAAAGAGGGTCTGTAACAGCGCAATATTAATGTGACAGGGATCGGATATTTGGCAAAAGATGTGAAATGGATATTTGCTAACAGAATAATAGCAGTATATTCAGTGACCAAGTATATCAACAGGTTATTCATATTCATTGCCAATATAATATGTAAGTAAGTTATTGAACTGAAGTACAATATTAATACAGTGTTGATTAACAGGATAATACCAGCTTTATAGTCCTTAGCATGGTAGTATCAACAGAGGCAAACCAATAACATATCAAAAGGATATTTATAAGCATGGGATAAAATGCTATCAACAAACTATAAATCAACAAGACACATATCAACAGGGCATTTATTAAAAGATCAAAGGTTGCAGGATATCTATCAAGACGACTATATTATCAGGATATTAAGTAAAAGATCAAAGTTCGTAAGGTATTTACCATCAGGATAATTTGAATAGTATATCTGTAAACAAGATATTTCTGAATAGGATATATCAATAGCACGCTCATCCATATCCATATATATATATATATATATATATATATATATATATATATATATATATATATATATAAAATATATATAATATATATATATATTATATATATAATATATATATTTTATATATATATATATATATATATATATATATATAAAATATATAATATATATATAATATATATAAATTTATAAATTTATATAGATATATATTATTATATTTTATAAAAATAATTTATATAATTTTTTTTTTTTTTAAAAAAAAAAAAAAAAAAAAAAAAAAAAAAAAAAATTTTTTTTTTTTTTTTTTTTTTTTTTTAAAAAAAAAAAAAAAAAAAAAAAAAACTAAATTTTTGCCCGTAAAATTCAAAAAAAAGGTCATTAAAAACCAAAACCCCAAATTTTTTAAAAACCCCTTTTTTTTTAAAGGAAATTTAAGGGAAAAAGGGGGAAAAGGGAAAAAGGGAAGGCCGAAAAAAGGGCCATTCCCATTTCCCCCCCCCCCCCCCCCCCCCCCAAAAAAAAAAAAAAAAAAAAAAAATTTTTTTTAAAAAAAAATTGGGGGTTCGCCCCCCTTTTTTAGGGGGATTTTATGTTAAGTTTTTTGAAAAAAGGGAAAAAAAAAATAAATGGGTTTCTTTTTTAAAAAAAAAATTTTTTAAAATTAAAAGGGATGGAAATTTTTGGGGGGGGGGGGGTTTTGTAAAAAGACAATTAGCTTTTTAATTCCCTTTGGCCCAAAAGGGGAAATATAAATTACCAAGCCATTCCAAATTTTTAATATTAATAATTATTCAATAAAATAAATAATTTAATAAAATAATAATTTATATTTACATTATATAAAAGGTTTTGGTTTTGTGGGTTGTACCAAATTTAAAAAAAAGGAAAAAAAAGGGGAAGAAAAAAAGGGGAGGAAAAAGAGGGAAAAAAAAAAGGAAAAAAAGAGGAAGGAAATAGAAAAAAAAAAAGGGGAAAATTTTGAAAAAGAAAAAAGGGAAAAAAGAGAAGAAAAAAATTTTTTTAAAATTTTAATTTTTTTTTTAAATTAATAAATTTTAAAAATTTAAATAAATAATTTAATATTTTGATTTTATTTAAAATTTTTTAATTTGTTTTAAAAAGAATTAAAAATTTAATGTTTTATATTATTTTTTTAATTTTAAAAATTTAAAATTATTTTAATTTTTTTATATATGATTCTTAAAAAAAAAAGGGGAATTTTATTAATTTTTTCCCCCTAATTTAATTAAATTTTATAATTTAAAAAAATTTACTTTTGTAAATATAACTGTTTCAAAAACTAAATTTAAAATTTTAATTTTAAATTTAATAATTTTTTATATTTTATTATAATTTAATATTTTAAAAATTAGGGGTTAATTTAAAAAAATTTTTAATTTTTTTAATTTTTTAAATTTTCTTTTAAACCCCAAATTTTAAAATATTAATTATTTAGGTAAGGTTTGACCCTTTTAAATTCCCTATTTAAAAAATATTTGTTTTCAAATTTATTAAATTTCCCGGGTAAAAAAACCTTCCTTTGAATTTTTACTTAAATCCATAAAATTTTGTTTTGATGAAAACCCCCTTTGATTTTTTCCCCGGGAATTGTCTTTGTTTTAAGGGGTTAAATTTTTATGCATTTTTTTAAGGTTTTTGGTTTTGCCCTGTTGAATCTAAAAATTTTTTTTAAAAAGGGGGTTTAGTTTAAAGGAAATTTGGGTTTTTCAAAATTATAATTTTTGGGCCGGGAAAAAAACCGTTATTTTAATTGGTTTTTTAATTAACGTATTTTTTTTGTTTATATTCCACTTTGAAAACCCCCCTGTAATTTTTTGGCGTTACCCAAAATCTTTATGGTTTTTTTTTTTCTTTTTTTTAAAATTTTTGAAAAGGGGGGCGGAAAAACAAAAAATAAGGAGGCCTTGTGCCCTCCTTTTTTTTGGAGGCATTTTTTGTTTTACCTTTTGGGATCCTTGTAACAAAATAACTTTTAAAAGGAAAGGAACCAATTTTAAAATTTATAATTTGGGAAAGGAAAAATTTCCCATTGGTTAACCTTAAAGGGGCCAAAAATCCATAAAAGGCAAAGAAAACCCAATTTTTGTTAATTTTTATAATTTTAATTTTAATTTATAAAAAAAAATTTTCAAATAAACCCTATTTTAAAATGGTTGTGTTTTTGTTTGGTTTGGCCTCCAGGAAACCCGGAAAAAGTTTTTGGGAAAAAAGGGGAGGAAAAGGGGGAAAAAAAGGGAAAAAGGAGAAAAGGGAAAATGAAAGGGGAAAAAGGAATAAAAAACCGAAGGGAAAAAAAGACCGTAAAAGAAATATTACCCATTTTAAAGGTTAACTTTCTTCTTTTTTAACGGAAAGGGAGATGGTCTTTTAAATTTTTTTTGGAATTTTAATGTTTTATTACTGGTTTTATTTTTCTCCCGGGTCCACAAGGGTTTTTGGTTTGAAAAAAAAAAATTGAACCTTTGCCCAAATCCGGGTGTTTTTGGTTTTAAACGTAAATAAAAAATTTGGTTTGCTCTAATTAAAGTTTTTCCCTTTTTAAAAATCTTTTTTAAATGGGGGGTTTTTTTTTACGGGGCTTTTATCCCTAATCGGGAAAATTTTGTTTTTTGCAGGCACTTTTTGTTACCAAAATTTTCCCTTTGTTTTATTTAGAGTTTTCCCCGGGACATTTCTGTGATTTTTTTTTGAAAAGAATTTCCCCCTTTTTTTGAAACGTTTTGGAAAATTTCCCATTTTTTCTTTTACTAAAATTAATCGCAAGTCCTTTAAGGGAAACGTGTAACTCATTTCCCCCTGTATAATTTTAATGGGGTTTTGGGGGAAATTTAAGGTTTTTCAAAAAATTTTTTCCCTTGTAAGGTTGTGAATGCCTTTAATTTTTTTTGGTTTACGGGGTCACTCTGAAGGGCGTAAAACTCTTGGCGTCTGCCCTAAAAGGATTAGGGATGTTTTAAAAACTTTTATGTTTTTGGGATGGCCAAAATAACCTTGGGCCCCAAAAGGTACTTTTTTTGACAAATTTTTAAGTTCCCCAAAAATTGGGATTTGTTTTAAATTTTTTAAAAGGGAAAAAGGTATTTTTTATTTTACTTTTGGTCGGGTTTCTTAAAAATTTTTAAAAAAGCCTTAAAATTTTCCTTTGGAAAAAAAAAATTTTAACCGGGATTTTTGTGGGGGGGTTTATAAAACATAAAATTTTGAGTAAAGGAGAAGAAAAAAAAAAGGGAGAAAAAGATGGAGGAAAAGGAGGAGAAAATTTTTTTAAAGATTTTTAAGGGGCCCTTTTTCTAATTTTATTTTTAAATTTTGGTTTTTAAGAAAGCAAAATAAAAAAAAGGAATTTTAATTTTTGGCAAAAAAATGTACGTAAGGAACTACCTTTTAACCAAAAAAAGGGTTGTTTTCGTTTTTTGGGAAAGGTTTTTTTCGTATTTTTTTAAACCCAAGGGGGCCTTGGGGAAAAAAAAAGTTGAACCTTTCCCCGGGAAAAAAAGGTTTTTTTTAACTTAAAAAAATTTTTCTAAAGTTTTTCCTTTAAAATTTCTTAAAATGGGGGGGGTTTTTTGGTTGGTTTAGAATAATTGGAGGTCCCTTTTGGGGTTCCAGGGCCCTTATTTTTTACAATTTTTTTTATTAGAGTTTCCTTTTCTTTTTTCTAAAGTTTTTTGCCCCTTAATTGGGGTTTTTTCCATTTTTTTTGATTATAACCCACCAAAGGGCCCCTTCATTTCGGGATCTTTTAACCTTTATTTTTTTTGGGAAAGGGTTTTAATCCGTATTTTTTTAAAGGGAGCAACTCTGACGGTTTTTTTTTTCCCGGTTGGGAACTTCGGTTTACAGTATTTTTGGTTTAAAAATTTTTTTAATTGTTTTGGATAACCCAACAAAAATTTCTTTTGAAATGAAAAATTTTTTAAAATTATTGGGGGCGCTTTTTTTTTAAATTTTAAAACTCCCGGATTTTTTATGGTAAAAGGACAGGGAAGCATTTAAAGGGAAAAAATGGGGGGGGGGGAGAGAGAGGCAAGATGATGGGGGCGGAAAGGGAAGAAGGGGAAGAAAAAATTTTCAGTTTTTGCTTTTTTCTTTTTTTGTTTTTTTTCTAAAAATTTTTTGAAAAATTTTTAAGTTACCACCTTTTTAAAGGTTATTTTGGGGCCTTTTGGTTTTTTTAAAAACCTTGGGCCATTAACAATGCTAACCCTTTTCCTTTTTTGGAAAAGGGGGTTTAATTAAAAAAAACCCAAAAGCTGAAATGTTGGGGGGGGGCCCCGCCCCTGGCCCCCCGGGTCCCTTTCCTTTCCCCATTAGACAAAACGAATTGGGGGTTCCTTGGTTTTTTTTTACATTTTTAGCCCCCAAAAGGGGTTAGGGGGAAAAAGCCATTTTTTTGGGGGAGGGTCATCCGCGCTCTTTGCTGGATTTAAAAAACTTTTTATTTTGGGGTATTTTTTAAAAGTTACATTTTAAATTTTTTGCGGGAAATTTTTAATTTTAAGGGGAACTTCATGGGTTGCAATGTTTTTGGTTTTTTTTTTTTGGGTTTTTGAAAAAAATTTTAAATTTACTTTCAAAACCTTTATTGTTTGTCCCCCTTTTTTATATAAAAAGGATTAGGAAAGCCCCGATAAAGGGGGCGGGGGGGCATCCTCAAATAGGGGCGTCACCCGGGAGTTTTGGGCAGTTTATTCATTTCCGTAGGTTTTTCTTTTTTCCTTTCTTTTTTTTTCTTCTTTCTTAATTTGGAATTTTTAGGGAAAAAAAAGGTTTTTTACAATTTTTAAAACGGGTCTTTAAAAGGCGGCCATAAAACGGGGTCCCCCTCTTCTTGGGGTAAAAGGGGTAAAGGGAAAGGACTCCCCTTTTTTTAGGGCGCCCAAGGGGTTAATTTTTTAAACTTTAACGGCCCAAATGCACCCTTTTGCTTTTTTGTCCCCCAAAATTATTGGCAAAAGGGTTTTTAGATTGCGGTTTGGGTTAAGGCCCCCCCCATTTTGGGTTAAATTTAAATCTTTTTTTGGGCTTTGGGTTAAATTTTAAAAATTTTTTACCTGAGATTCTTGGGGGGTTTTTTTGAGGCAGGGGAATTGGGTTTGGGTTTGTTGGGAAATTTTGCCATTTAGGGGAAAAATCCATTTTCCCTTTGGGGGGGGAAAAACGAATTTTCGCCCTGTTGTCGGGCCAGGAAAATTTCCCAATGGCCATTAAGGCCCCGGTATTAAAACCTTCTTTAAAAAGGTATAAAAGGGGAAAAAAAATCAAATTTTTTTTGGGGTTTCTGGTTTTAAAAATTTTTTATTTTTTTAAACCTTATGCTTAGTCCTCTTGGGTTTCTATTAAAAGGGTGGACGACTTTTTGGTCTTAACTTCTTTTGGGTTTTTTGGGAAATAGGTTTGGGAAGATTTTTAAAGGCTTTAACGGGTTTCCTCGTTGAGGAAATTAAGGGGCAAAAATTTTTTGGGGTTTTTGGGTTTCCCAGGGTTATTGGGGGATGGCATTTTGCGGACCCGGAATTGGTTTTTTGCGAGGGCGGGGGGGGGGCAAAAGAAAAATTTTCCCTTTAATTTTTTCAAATTTCACCTAATTTTTTCTTAAAAGTTCGACGGGCCCAAGTAAAAGTCCCGTTTAAAGGGATTTTGGCCTCGGGTTGAGGGTAAAGGAAAAATTAAAAGGGGGTTTTAAAAACCCCTTTTGGAAAATTTTCGGAAGGGTGGCCTATTTTTGAAAAACATTCATTTTTGACCATTTGAAACAGGGGGGGGGGGGTTTATGCTTTTGTAAGGTTTGGAGTGTTGGTTAAGGGAATTTTTGCCTTTATAAATGGGGCTTATTTTCAAAATGAAAAAGGTACGAACTTTTTAAATCTATAAAAATGATGTTCTCGTTTTTTTGATGCCATGACTCGCAGTACCAGGGTAAATAAAAAACCAAATTTTGTATAAAAAGGGAAAACCCATCAGAAATGTAAAAACCCCGGGACCCTTTAATTATAGCTGCATTCATAAAAAAAACGTCAGCTCGGGGAGTAGCTAATAAATTGGGCTTTAAAACGATTCCCCCCCCAAACCGCCTTTATGTTTAAAGGGGTTGCTGTGGGGCGATACCGCTTTTTCGAGGTACGCCCTAAAACAGTGAGCTTTTCGGGCAGAGTCAAAAAAACTGCCCGGGGTTTGGACCCATTGAGCACAGTGATTCCACTGGCCGGGGACATATTTCCCACGGGTCATATGACTTAATCATCTTTTTCCCCGCTTTTAAAGGTAAAAATTTTTCTGGCCACACTCGGGCCAAAAATACAACATGATTTTCCAAGAAATCAAAGGGTGTTCGAGAATTTGGGTTGTGAGGGGAATTTTGGTGACCAATAGGGGATTATTTACTGAAATTTTGAAAAGGCTTCCCACTTTTTGAAATCTTTGGGAAAAGGGGTCCCAAGCTATTAACTTTTCGGTTGCCCTCTTTACAAATTTTTCGTGAAAGGCGTCCCCCGTTCCCGTCGCGTCAAAAATGATAACCCTGTCCTATTGTGAAAAAAATAAAAAAAACCGAGCTTTCAGGTCATCTGACGGAAGCCATTTTGGCCCTTTGGGTTTTGTGTATAGGGCCGCCTGTATACGTCCTTCGCTGCCCCCTACTTGTGCCACGGCGGGGGGAACTGCGTCCTCGTACGCCTCTTGGGCCCCCCCCCAAAACCCCCTCCCTTGTTTTCCCCCGGGGTGAGGATCCCGTCGCGGGGGGAAGCTGGCCCAACAAAAAACGAAAAGCGCCCCTTTCGGCCTCTCCCCTTTGCGGGGCTTCTTTTCCCTGTGCTTGTTTTATTTTTTTTAAACCTTTGTTTTAATGTATTTTTTTGGGGTTTTATAAAAATTTTAAAAAAACATTTTTACATCGTATTTCAGAAGAATCTTTCCCGGTTAAAAATGACCGCCAAAAAAAAAATAATTTTGAAAAGAAATTTTTTTTTTTTTAATTTTTATTTATTTTTATTTTATCAAAAATTCTATTATGAATATTTTCAATTTTTTTATAAACCCTTTTCTTACTATGATATAAAATTTTGTGCACGATGGTTCTTTTTTTTTTTTAACTATTCTTTTTCATAAAAAATTTTTTTCTTTTAATGAACAAATTTTTAAGATATTTAAATTTTTATAAGAATTTTTTTAATGCCCCTATAGCAATTTTTGGGGTTTGAATTTAAGGGAAATTAGGTTCGAGCCCATTTCGATTTCCCAAACCCAATTTCCCGGGGTTTTTTTGGGATTTTTGGGTTGGGGGTTGCAAAAGGATAAGGGGTTGGCAATTGTGATAAGGATTGATTTATATTTTACGTAAAAAAGGGGGTTTCTTTTTTTTAATTTTTATGATTGTTTTTTTTTTGCCCTTTTTTGTTTTTTGGTCTTTTTTTTTAACTGTGTTTTGTGTTTCCTTTTATGTTCTGTTTTTTATCTTTGGTTTTACAAAAAAAAATTTTTAATCATATAATTTTTTTTTTGATAAGTCTCGATTGTATGAAAAAAGGAAGGGCGGGAAAAAGGGACCTAAACTTTTTTTTTTTTAAATTTTTAAAAGACCAAAAATTTAAAAAACCCTTAGAGTATGAGAAGCATCTGTACACGCCTCTCCTCGGGATTCAACCCACCCCTACCGCACTTCAGCCTTTTTTTTTTTGGGAAACAACTACACTTCCCCAAAAACCCACACATACGCACACTACGGCTTTCCCTTTTCCCCAAAATTTTTTTGACCTTGCCCCCCCCCCCCCCCCTACACATATACCGTTCCCCGAACGAAACTTTTCGGGGGTGGCGGGAAACCTTTTTAAAACTTTTAAAAGGGGTCTGGGACGTTGCAAATAAAAAAAAACACAAATGTTAACAAGTCAGGGATTTGTTTTACCCCTTTTTCTTCCGGGCCGAACGACCAAAACCGCATAACCAAAAAGGAAACAAAGCAATTTGCATGTTTGGTCAAACCCATTTTACTTTTCCCTCCCTTACTAATGGGTTATTTTTGAAGCCCCCTAAATTTAACGTCTGATGGGGGATTTTTTGTTGGACAGGATAAAGAGAGGGTTTCAGTGTGATGGGTTTGTGCCCTTATGAAAGGTAACGTCTTTTTAAATCTTTTAATCAAAAGATTTTCTTGTTTTTGGTAAAAAAATCCTTTACCTGGGAGGGAAACCACTTATTTACACATCACTTTTAGGTCCACGCATTGCTGTGGTTAAGCCGGCCTTTTAATATAAGTGTTTCCCCTTGCAAGAATGAAGAGAAAGAAAAACCTTGCCGGCTCGGGTCTGAAAAATTCTTTTTTAAAGTTTGTAGCTCCCTGCGGGTTTCTTGTTTGGGGGACTTTGTTTTTCCCGGTAATTTTTGCTTCTACCTTCTCGTTTGGGAGATTTTAAAAGGTAAACCCGTTTTGTTAGGGGGTAAAAAAACATCACTAAATGAAATGAAAGGGAACTATATTCAGTAGCTTTTTGCAAAGATAGAATCATCAATGCAAAACCGAAAACCTTCCAGTTTCAGCTACAGAAAAGGGAAGACGGCGAGCAACTGGATTTTGTGTCACCAAAACCTTTTTTTTTTGGAAATTATTGGGCCCTGCTCAACAAGAAAAAACTTAAGTCACCCTTGCTCTTTCATAAGTCAGCGGGAAAAAAAAGAAAACAGTGTCTTTCCCCAAAACCCCGTTATATTACACTGCTGTCCCCGGGGTTCACAGTGACAAAAACTAGTGGAGGCGGGAAAACACTCCGAAAAGGCAGGTGTGTAGGAAAATGTTTGGGGGTATTTTGATAGAGCCACATCACCTTGGATTTTCCCCCCATTTTTTTTAATTAGAACAGAAGAAAATTTAAATTAAAACCCTGCATATGCTTCCTATTTTAAAAAACTTTCTTATAAACCCTAAAATGTCCCCTTTACCGTTATAAAGGGACTATTTCTGTGTACCCAAACACACGGGTCGCTCGAGGTAATTCGGGGAAATTTCCGTCCGATTTCTACAGTTTTTTTGAAGATATTTTAAGGGAAATCCTATTATCTGATAGAAATTTTGAAAGGTGCTGATTTAAAAAAAAATTTTAAAAAAGGGTTCATTTTCCCCCTTAAAAAAAAATTTTAAAAACTGTTAGGTGTTTTTGGTTACAGGCAACAGCTTTTTACCAGGAAAATGGCCATCTCGGAAAATGCCCCATTACTTGTAGCTTGTAAAAAGGTTTTTAGATTAATTGCTATAAGGGTTTTTCTTTAAGCGTTACAAAAATGGTAATCTTGCTTTTATCCACGTCTTAATGCCTGCCATTCATGTGTAAAGAAATAGAAGATTTTGATTTAAAACAAGACTGATTACTGCTCCAGTTTTAAAAACCCTACGTGACCTAACTATAAATTATTTTTTGAAATTATTCCAGATATGTCTTAAGTAGGTATCTACGCATGGAAAGATATTTTGAAAAGGTAAATCATGCAGTTGCCTTTTTTGTTTTCAAAGGGGAAGGGGGGGTGAAGTTGGGACTCTGCTTTCCAATGCAGATGCACTTTCAAAGTAAGGGGGGTCGTTTTTGTCTGTAAAGGGGGATGCTTATGAGTTGCTATCGTTTGGGGTTTGTGGATCCCCTTTTGCTGCGGCCTACATGCCCAGGGGACAGCTTCTTTTTGGATTTAAACAAACTGGCCATTTTTTTTTTTTTTTTTTTTTTAACAAAACCCTGTTTTTTTAGGGGCCCTTATGCGATAGATTCCCCTGGGAAATTTCAGCCATCAGTTGGGAAATCGAGTATGGAGAGCAGCCAAATGACTTGGGTTCTCAAAAAATTTAAAAAAAACCAAAAAAAGCGGCTCTACGCCTCCCCCGTTTGGGGGGGAAAAAGGGCAATTCCAGGATTAATTGAAGTATCTTAGAATTCGCAGGAAAAAAAAACAGGTCAAAATTTCCGGGTTTTCGCATTCAGGGGGGGCCTGTGGCAAAAAATGTTGGGAAATTTAAACGAAAAAATTTGGTTTTTCGTTTTACAGTTAATATTTAAAATTTCAATTGATACCCGAAAAGTGTAAAGAAACCTATGCGGATGAGGCCCACCACGATCTCGAAATTCCCCTAAATGTATTGTTGCTTTGTTTAGATATTTTACATCCCTGGCTTGGTTTTTTTGGGGGCCTTTGGGAAGCCCCTTTCTATAACCCCCCCACCACATAGGGGTTTTTTAGAAATGATTGATAGTTGTACCCCCCAGGTTTAAACACCTTTTTCCCGCATGTGCTCGATTACCTCTGAAATCCCGGGTTTTCAATTTCCTGCCCTAAGAAAAATGTTCAAGTTGTGTGTAAAATTTAAGTTATTTTTGTTTTGTTGGGTTTGGGGCTGGGCAGTGTAAGCATTTGGGGTTATGTGGGCCCCCGGGTCTCTCTCTCTTCTCTCTTTTCTCTCTCTTCTCTCTCTCCTTTTCTCTCTCCCCTCTCTATATATATATATATATATTTTATATATATATATATTAATTATATATATATATTTATACCAAAATTTTATATAATTTTAAAATTATATAATATATGATATATATATAAAATGTACATATACATATATATTATAATATTATATATATATATATATATAATTTTAATTTTATATATTTAATTTTATTATATACATATAAAATATATAAATATTATATAATAAATATATATATATATTTTATAATATATATATATATTTTTATATATATATGTAAAATAAGACAAAAAACCAGGCCCGTTTTTTAGGACCATTAATACATAGATATATATAAAATGGTAGTGTCTGTAAATAAAATATATTTCATTTTAGGTATATAATATAATATATATAATATATATATATAATAAAATTTTATATATATATATTATTATATAATATTGTGTGGGGTGGGGTTTTGTGTGTGTGGGTGTGTGTGGGGTTTGTGTGTGCATTTTTAGGGAAACCCACTTAAAAGAATAAAGGAAAATGAAAAGATTATTTCTTTTAAAATTTTAATCCCAAAAACAGGTAAATTGGGAAATCCGTTGTTTAGTTCGCGCAGCAGTGACCGCCGAGCAGCACCCGGCGCTGTTTTTAGGGTTTTAAAGGGAAATTGTTTTTTTTACTAGTTTAGTTATCCTACCTTATTTTTTCTTTGTTTTATTAAATTTTTTTGGGATTTAAAAATATATTTCATTTGAGTTTACGTTTTAATTATTATCGGGGTATTTTTATAATATGAACCCCGTGTTACGCTTCACATTTTTTGTTTCAAATCCCCTTTCGGTTTAGTACTTAAACCCGGGGAAAATGTCCCCATGAAGAAATTGTATCTCCCTCCCAAATTTTGAAGAATGGAGGAAAATCAACAAACCCCGGGGTTTTTTTCTAGGGAAATCATTGAAGTATTGTTCAGGAAAAAAAAGTTTTAAAAGAAGGCCGAGGCCCAGCGACAGTTGGGGGTTTTTGTTAATATATGTATACACAGACACACACACACGCCAGATAAAAAATAGAAAAATAAAATTTTTTAATTTTTTTTTAAATTTTAAAAAAAAATAAATTTTAATATATATAAATATTAAATTTTACGTGGTTTGGTACACACAAAAACACACCCACACACACACACACACCCCCCCCAACACACAAAACACACACCACACCCCACACACACACACACACACACAATGCACTGGGAATATTTTCTTATCGGCCATCTGGCAACTACTCAGAAAAAGGGGGGGAAGGGAACAAAGGGGGGGGAAAAAAAAAAAAAAAAAAGAAAATAAAATAAAAATTAAATAAAGAAAAACAACCAATAAATAAAAAAATAAAAAAAAATAAAAAAAAAAAAAAAAAAAAAGGGGGGGGGAAAAAAAACAAAGGGCTAACTAACAACAAACTTAATCAAACTAACACATCACACCCACAAAATAACACGATAAAATAAAAGAAAGATAATAAAAATAAAAAAAAAAAATAAAAAAGCACAAAAAACACAAAACACACCACCCCCACCACACACACCACACACACACCCCAAACACAAATAACACCCCCCCCGCGGCCCCCCCCCCCCCCTTTTCCCACCCCCCCCCCCCCGCCCACCCCCCCCGCCCCAAACCCCCCCCAAAAAAAATAAAAATTTTTAAAAAAAAAAAATAAAAAATAAAAAAAAAAAAAACAAAATACAATTTTTAAAACAAAAAAAAAAAAATAATAAAAAAAAAATAAAGAAGAGGGGAAATAAAAAAAAAAATAATAAAAACCCAAAAAAAACCAAAATAAAAACCACAAAAAAGGGGGGAAGGGGGGGGGGGGGGGGATAAAGAAAAAAAAAAAAAAAAAATAATAAGGGGAAAAAATAAAAAAACGGGGGAAAAAGAAAAAAAAAAAATTATAAAAAATATAAAAAAAAAACCCTAAAAAACAAAAAAACCAACAAAATGGGGGGAAAAACGGGGAAAAGGGGGGGGAAATAAAAAAAAAAAAAAAAAAAATAAAAAAAAAAAACAAAAAAAAAAAAAAAAAAAAAAAAATTTTTTAAAAAATAAAAAAAAAAAAAATTTAAAAAAAAAAAAAAAAAATAAAATTATATATAATATATAAAGGGAAAAAAGGAAAATAATAATTAATATATATATAATATATTATGGGATATATAATAATACATTTTAATTTTTATAAATAATAATAAAAATAGATAATATATATATTTGTATAAAAATTAAACTATTATATTATACAATTTTTATATTAATTTATTATATATATAAAATTTTATATATATAAATATATATATTATAATTTTATATATATAAATATATATATATATATATGGATATATACCACACATCTACAAAACACCCCTGTGAGTGTGATGTATGTGTGTGGGGGGGGGGTATGTATATATATAAAATTAAAATAATATATATTATATATATATATATAAATATAATTTTAATATATATACATATATATATATATGTGTTTTTTATTTTAAAATATATAAAAATTATATAATTTCATATATATAATTTGGATTTTAAAAATATATATTTTTAAAATATATAAATATAAAAATAAGAAATAAAACAAATTGGGGAAAAAATAAGGGTATAAAAAAAAAAATACCTTTAAAACAAAAAAAACCAACAAACAAACAAAACAAAAAAATAAAATATAATTTTTATAAATAATAATATATAATATAGAAAATTTCATATAATATTTATTTTTTTATCTTTTATTTTTTGAAATAGTGTGTTTTTTTTTTGGGGGGTAATTTTTTATATATAAATATATATATAATAAAAATATTAAAATATAAAATATATAATATATTTTACATATATAATTAATATATATAAAAAAATAATATATATATAGAATTAATAAAAAAATATTAAAAAAGAATTTTTAAAATTTTTTTAATAAATAAAAAATATATAATATAATAATATATAGAAAAAAATATAAGGGATATTATGCATAGATATAATAAAAATAGATATATATATATTAAAATAATAATATATATATATATTTTATATATTTTATTTTGTGGGTGGGGTGTGTGGGTTTTGGGTGGGGGGTGGGGTGGGGGTGTGGTGTGTGTGGGGGTGTGTGTTTGGTTGGGGTTTCACAACACACATACACACCACACACACACAAACACACATACCCTAATATATATAATATATATAAAATATAATATATATATATTTTATATTTTTATAATAGGGTTTTAAAAATATATATTTTCCCTATATATATATATATATATATATATATATATTATATTTAAAATATATATATTGTTTTGTGTTTTGTTTGTGTGGGGTGTGTGTGGTGTGTGTGTGTGTGTGTGTGTGTACAGACACCCAATATATATATATAATATATATATTAGAGAGAGAGAGAGAGATAGATAGATAAAATAGATAGATAGTAGATAATAATGATTAGATGATAGATAGATATGATATAGGAATTTACTCACCCAAAAAAACCAAAATATATTTTAAAAAAATAAATATATATATAAAAAATAAACATATATATATAATTTTATATATATATTATATATATATATATAATATTTTAAAATATAAAATATTATTAAATATATATATAATATATATATATAATATATAATATTTTTAAAATATAATATTTGTTGTGTGTGTGTTGGGTGTTTGTGTGTGTGTGTGGGGTTTTGTGTTGTGTGTGTATGAGTGTGTGTGTGTGTGTGTGGTGTGTGTTGTTTGTGGGGGTGTGTGGTTTTTGTGTCTGTGTTGTGTGGGGGTGTGGGGGTGGTGTGTGGGTTTTCTGTGAGGGAGAGGATAATATATATATATTATATATATAATAGTATATATATATATGTATATATATATATAGTATTTTAATATAATATATATATATAATATAATTTTTTTATATATATATATACATATATATATTTTTATTATACATATATAAAATTTTTTTTTTTTGTAATATAATTTATATATTCTCTATCTATTTAAATGTATTGGGGTGGGAAATATCGGTATTGTGTGTGTGTGTATATAAATATTAAAATAGATATTTTATATATTTTATTTTAAATTTTATATAATATAAAAATTTTATAATATATATATATAAATAATTTATTTATTTTATGATGTAACATCATACATACATAATATATATATATATTATATATATAATAATATCTATAAATATATTTTTTATATATATATGTAATATTTAATAAATTATTATATATAATATATTTTAAATATATATATATAAATTATATATATATTATATATATATATATAATATATATATTTTAAAAATTTTTAAAATTTTTATATTATATACAATATATATATATATTAAATTATATAATATATATAATATATATATATTAATATATATGTAAAATTTTACCTACACAATCTACACACACACACCTTGAGTGGAAAAGTAGGGGTGTGTGTGGGGGGTGTATGTAGGGTATATAAAATAATATATATTTATAAATATATATATATAATATTTTATTACACATAATTAAAATATATATATCTATAAAAATAATATATATGTGTATAATATAAAATATTATATATATATATAAATATATATATATATATATATATATTATATATATTATATATAATTATTAATATTACATAACCATACCCTACACACAAAACTATATAATATATTTTATATATCTATATATAAAAATTAAAATATAATAATATATATTTTTTATTTATCTATTTATTTTTTTTGAAAAATATGTGTGGTTTTTTTTGATGTAATTTTTATAATATAATTTTTATTTTATATATTAAAATATATATATATATATATATAAATTAAATAAAATTATATATATTTTAAATATATATATATATATATATAATATATATATATTATATATATATATAATATGTTAGGGATATATAATATATTTTATATAATAATATTATATTATATATATATGTGTGTGTGGGGTGTGTTTTGTGTGTGTGTGTAAAACACACACACACAAAACCCCCCACACAACACACAACACAAAACACACCCCACACACCCCAAACCCTAAATTATATATATAATATATATTTAAAATTTTAAAATTTTATATATTTTTTACATATATATATATATATATATATATATTATAATATTTTAAAATATATATGTGTTGTGGGGTGTGTGTGTGGGTGTGGTGTGTGTGTGTTGTGTGTGTGGGGTGTGTGGTGTGTTTGTGGGGTGTTGTGTACAGACACCCACACATTAAAATATATAATAAAAATATATATATATATATAGAGAGAGAGAGGGAAAAGGGGAGAGGAAAAGATAGAAGATGGGTGATAGATAGAAAAGTATAGGAAAATAGATAGATATAGATATAGAATTCACTTTACAAAAAACACCCATATTTTAAATAAATTTAAAAATATATATATAAATATTTAAAAATTAAAATATATATTATAATATATATATTTTACCCTATTATATAAATTAAAATATTATTATAAAAATATTTTAAAATATGTGTGGTGTTTGTGTGTGTGTGTGTGTGTGAGTGTGTGGTGGGGTGTGTGTGGTGTGTGTGGGGTGTGTGGGGTTTGTGTGTTTGTGTGTGGGGGTGTGTTTTGGGGGGTGGTTTTTGGTTCTCTTTGAGGGAGAGTAAATATATATATTATATATATATATTAATATAAAATAAAATATATAAAATATAAATAATATATTTATATATATAACATATTTTATATTTTTTATATGTATATTATACATTTTTTATTCCCCGTGTATATATATACATACCTACATATATATATTATATATAAAATATATATAAATATATTATATATATATATATATATATAAAAATATTATACTTAAAATGCATGTATAAATATGTAATATGCACATACCCGTATTTAAATATATTTATATATAAAATGTATATATATATAAATAATATATATTTTATTATTTTATATATATATATATAAAATATATATATATATATATATATATATATATTAATATATACATATACTATACACTACACCAAAACGCAAATTTTTTTAAATGCCTTTATTCCACCGAAGGGAAAAGGCCCCTCGAATTTTACTATTGGAGGGTTTTTTTGATGTACCAACCTTTGCCTGATTGGTACGCTTCCTAATTAACCGCAGTTCGGCGCGCTGGGCACCTTTTTGCCCCACGGCCCGGGGACTTCCCCCTTTGACATTTCCCTTTGGGCAAAATTTAAGGGGGGATATGGGCGTTT